>NW_004524950.1:151757-155609 GCF_000260255.1 Octodon degus | reverse complement strand
CTGTCCCCATTCCCCAAGGTGTGCTGATATGGTCACTGAGTCTGGGTGTGGTGACACACACCTGTAATCCTAGAGCTTGGGAGGCTGAAAACAGGAGGATCACTATGAGCCCAATCTGCATAGTGAGACCTTGTACCAAAAACATGGGAGGGAGGGAGGGAGAGAGAGAGAGAGAGAGAGAGAGAGAGAGAGAGAGAGAGAGAGAGAGAGAGAAGGCAATGAGGTGAAAAGGGATTGGAATGTTCATGAACTGAAAGTAGGTCAGCATGATCCATGGGTCAGAGGGGGTCCCTGTAGGAACAGAAGGAGGTTGTGAGGAGCCTATCTCAGGTGAGACAATGGTGTGTGAACCAGGCAGTGGCGGACAAGAGGGAAGAAAGTGATCAGTGTAAAATATACATGGGCTGTGGAAACAACAGAACATAGTAGGTGTCCTCAAGGGATTAAGCTTTTACTTTTCCTTGTCTCCCAAGGTATAGTTAAATCCTGATTTTTCACAAAACAATTTTGATCATTTAGAGCTAGGAAAGACCTGTGTCTTGGTTATTCATCACATAATACTTAGCTTAATAGTTACTGTCACAGGTATAGATGTATGGTTTTGTGACATTTGTCTTCACATTTCTTTATCTACTACCTTGTTAGCTTTTAAAACCTTGTTATGCCTCTTTTAAAAATTTGTTAGTCTAATAAACATGGATGAGAAAACAATGTATGTGTCTTAATACTGGTACTTTTAAACTGGCGATTTTCTAAAAATAAGAAGCCAGCTCCACTACATTCTGGCAATTACCTTTAAAGAGATAATTTTCTGGGACACAAGTCATAAAATGGGAACAGAACTAGGCCTTCCAGGGCAAATCAATCTATTTCCTCTATTGCTTTTAGCCTGTAAGTCTTTTATTGAGAATGGGGCTAAGCTGTCAGATATCCCTAATTCAGTACAAAGTCATAGGACTAAGCAGACTTAAGAAAAAAAAAGTTAATTCATTTGACTTTATCTTTCATTTTTTGCTTCATTTCTAGACCTTTATCATGATTTTGTTGTCCTTGAAATCTCTTTCGGACATTATTCTTTACAGAATAACTAAAGAATTGTTCCCGAGAATAATCTCATAAGCCTCCAGCAAGGCATTAATAAAGTAGGTAACACTGACTTCACTTTTAGCAACAGCTCTTTATCCTCCACGGGATCTTCATGTCTGTGATTTGCAATGGTAGTCATTAAATAATATGATGGAAAAAGGGGCAGAGCTGCAGATGGGGCCAAAGAGGGATGGATCGTGACAGATTGGAACCAACTTCAAAAAGAAGAGAAAATTGATTTTGGATTGCATGAAGTGTATTTGGAAATAGAAGGTGTAGTCTGCATCCCACGAGCCTATCAGCCTTTGTATATGACTAAGTCCTTTGAGAAGATGGCTACGATAACAGAAATGCTTGTCAATTTAGATTTACTTAACATGTTGTTTACTGCAGTTTTATTTTTCTGGGGCAATGTGGTACGTGAATCTACTGTGTGTGTGTGTGTGTGTGTGTGTGTGTGCATGCGTGTGTGTGTGTGTGTGTGTGAGTGACTGTCTTCGTAAACAACATTATATTAAGGTCACAAAGTCTCTAGAACAAGCCTTGAAGAAAGGTGAGTGTTGTTCCAGGTTGATTGCTCCTGGAACGTAGATGCAGGACTTTCTACTGTGAGATTAATGAAAAACGCCCACCATTGCCCACATCACTCAGCTGCCTACTCTTTCCATAATAGAAAAGAAGCAGAATTTAAAAAAAAACTAGCAAGGAATACCTTATAGGACTCATTGGAAATGATAGAATTTATGAATAAAATTATAAAGGTTAGAGCTGCAAAAATGTCTTGGAGTCATTTAGTCCTGTCTTTTCATTTTATCCAGAATCACAGATCTGGATAAAACTTCATTTAGTCTAGAATCATAACCCAGAATCGCCCATCTAAGAACTTGAATTACTTAATTCACAGCTGGGCTAGAAATCAGGGAGGTCATGACTGCCTTGCGCATGTTCTTTGTGACACACTCTTCTGATTTGTAGCTTAAACCATCATTTCTTGAAAGAAACTGTGAGGTGCCTTCTTGTCTAACCTCCTTCCTGTGCTTCCTCACCACATCTTGTCTGCTTCCTGGGACTCTTCTCCAATGATCACAAGTATTCCAGCCAGTGTCACCTCTCATTTGCTCATCTATTGTCCTTAGTCAAATCCCACTTCTGGTACAGAGATTTACCTACTTAGTCCTGATGGAATTTCTCAGTGCATTTTTTTTGGTAATTGTTTTCTTTTTATTTTAAAAAGAATTAAAAAAACCATTAAAATCAATATGGCATTTCAAAAAACAAGATAAGAACTTGACAATGGTTACTATATTACACATTGTTGTCTTCAAAGTAGTTGCTCAGATTACAAGAGATGAGCATGTAAAATAGATCAAAATAAACATTTTAAGAGTTAACTGTTCCCTTCAATAGCAGTGCCTTAGTTTTTATTCATATATATTAACTTTGGTTTTGCTGCAGCACTTTTTTGTGTACATGTGATACCCTTTGATCAGATCCACCCCATTACCCTTTTAAAACTCCCTCCAGCCTCCCCCTAGACTTGACAGATATTGATAGTTCTTGATTTACTAAAGCATTTACAGCTCACAACACTACATGCAACCCTAGCTAATTTTTCAAACTAATTTTAAAAAGTACGGATTCTTGGACTCTACCTTTTGTGTTTTCTATATTGTCTTTTGGGGTTTGTTAGGAGTGGAGCCCAGGAATCCACATCAAAACAAAAACAAACAACAAAACCTTCAAAGTATTTCTGATAAACAGAGAGATTTGGGAACTAATGACCTAAAACATAAGGATTTAAAGTTTGTTTTTCAGGGAAGCTTTTTCCATGTGAATTTCTTTAATATTCTGATCTGTGATATGAATTGTACCCAGGCTGAGGGGGGTGGGAAAGGCAGGAGGGTGGTAAAATCTGATCCCCAAAGAAGCATTGGGATAAAAGTCCTCTGAAAGAGTAGCAACTCAAAAGAAAGAAGGAAGGTAAAATATATATTTTATGCATATGCAGAATAGCTTGAATAATTGTATAGCTGATTTCTGCTGGTCTACTGAAAGGAGCAGTTAAAGCTTAATTTTTTCTTCTCCTTTTAACTTTCTTATTTATTTACACCAATTTTGCATGCTTATATCTGGTAATGTAAACAACTAAGGAGACAGAATTATGCAAAATAACAACCATTGCTGGGTTCCTATTATTTTGTTTATTGAAATTCTGAATCATTTCTATTTTTTTTTTTTTTTTTGCGGAACTGGGGATTGAACTTAGGCCTTTGAACTTGTCAGGCAAGCACTTAGTCTACTGAGCAATAGCCCAATATGATCTTGTGTAGTGAAATTCTGTATTGTTTCTAGTGTTTACTAAAACTAAATAATTAAAACATAAAAATTGAAAGAAATGCTTGAGAAGTAAATCCTCTACTCAATAAGATAGTTTTCAAATATTCAGATTTTCAAAGTTTGGTTGTTGTTAGGTAGAAAAAAGCTATCACCACAGAGAATTTACTAAATCCACATGTAAGGGCCGGCCAAATAGCTGAATGGATTAAAGTGCCTGCTTAGGCAGATGCATCGGCTGGGAATCAATCCCTGAGGCATGCTGTGCCAGTCCCGCCCCCAGGGGGCACTGAGATGGTAACTGAGACTGGGTATGATGGCACACATCTGTAATCCCAGCTCTTCAGAGGCTGAACACAGGCAGATCACTATGAGTCTAATCTATACAGTGAGACTCTGTGGAACCTGTAGACCCTGTCCTAAAAATGTACA
>NW_004524950.1:134132-151657 GCF_000260255.1 Octodon degus | reverse complement strand
GGAACTGGGGATTGAACTTAGGCCTTTGAACTTTCCAGGGAAGTGCTTATTCCACTGAGCCATCTCCCCGGCCCCATTTCTAGTTTTTAAAATTTTTTTTAAATTTTCTTTAAAAAAAACCTAAAAAAATGTAGCAATCCAATGTGGAAGGCTACTCTGCTGAGAATAAAAATGAAGGGGGCAGGAATCTAGTTATACAAAAATCATTTGACGTTATAAATGGAAAGTATTCTAAAGTCTAGCACAGCTCAGTTTAAATGAGTGTGCAGTCAGTTTGAGTCTTGGCATGTATTTCTGGAGACTCTTGTACTTCCTTTGCAATGTTGCCTTCACTCTGATTTGCCTCTGAATTTATTTGGTTCTCAAACTTTAGTGTCTCTTAGAATCTTCTGGGTGACTGGTTGAGACACCTCTTTTAGGTTCTGTGAATCTGGGGGAGACTAAGAAGATCCCAGGTGGTGTTGGTGCTGCAAATTTTATTTTTCACTAAGCTTCTAGAATCACAGCTTCTGTCGCACATGGCAGTCCTCCTAAGAGTTCTCTGATAGCCATTCTATCCAGGTATGTTGTCCTAGGATTGCTCACTTTAGACCTCTTCTCCACGTACACTGACTTCCCTAGGTGTTTCTTTCCACTCTAGTTGCATTAAATACCATCTATTATTTTTTTATAAATTCAAATAGATACTTGTAACCCTTCTCTATCCTTCAACTCAAGAGTTATATTTAGTTATCTATGAGGCAACAAGGAAAGCCTCTTGGGTGTTATGAAGACATTTTCTTTTTCCAATTTTCTTGACCAAAACTTAACTCTTGATTCTGTTCTTTAACTTTCTATTCTCTTAGTCTTCATTGAAGCTATTAATATGATTATTCAGCTGAACCCCCAAACTCTGGAATCATCCTTTGTCTTTTATTTTCTGTGATGATTAATTTTATGTATTAAATTAACTGGGGCGTGGAATGTCTTAGTCATTTTTCATTACTGGGACAAAATACCTGACAATTTAAAGAAGGAAAGCTTTATATTGTCTCATGTTTCAGTCCATACTCAGCTGGCTCTAGGGCAGAATGACATGGCACATGGTGGCTGTTCATGGTCTGGCATCCAAGAAGCAGAGAAGGTCAAGCGAGGAAGTGCAAAGGAAGCATATCCTTCCAGATGATGTCCACAGTGACCCACTTCTTCCACTTAGGCGACATTTCCTGTCAGCTGGTCAGCTGTACCATACCAATAACCCAATTATATTTCAAAGGCCTCAATATTGAGCTCATGAGGCTTTGTGGGGCATATCCTTGTAAAAACCATAATGCAGGCTACCCAGATTGGCCATGTATTATTTCTCTCTATGTGTGTATAAGGGTGTTTCCAGATGAGATTAACATTTGAATTGTGAAACAAGTAAAGGTGACTGTCTTCCCCATGACTAGTGGGCTTATTCTAACTTGTGATACAAAAAGGAGGAAGAAGAAAATATTAACTTTTTCATTCTTTGCTTCCTTCCCTCTGACTGTTTGAGATGGGACATTGGTCTTCTCTTGAACTAGACCTCATACCATTTTTTCCCCTAATTTTTAGGCCTTCACACCCATACTGTTATTATATCCTTGACTTTCTTGGGTGTAATGGTTTGTCTTGGTTGTCAACTTGACTCAATTGAGAGACATCTAGAAAATTGGTAATGCACACTTCTATGTGAATACCATGAGTATGTCCATGAGGATATTCTCTAGTGACACTGGCATGCAGGCCGGTGACCTGAGGGGGAAGAACAGTGACACTGTGCATTAGGCTTGAGGTCTAAATGAGACAAAACACAGAAAGGGAAAGTGTGCCCAAGTGCGTAGAAGCTTGATTTTTCTGAAGCTGTCATTGCTTGCCAACAGCAGACCACAGCTTCTTTAGCCTTCAAACAAGGACTCCTATGAATGACTCTTCAGGGAGCTTCTAGGGCTTCAGCTTCAGACTGGGGCTGCATCACTGACAAGCAGCGATCCTCTTGCTATTCCTTATACCTTATCCAGGCTACCCACCCTTTGGGCAGGTAGCACTCACACCCAGGGAGGGCGGTTTGGATCCTAGCATCACACCATGAGTCAAAACCCAGCGTCACATCCTTGATCCCAGAATCACATACTCTATATCCAACTACCTTCGAAAAGTCCCACCTATGACTACTTCAACATACATCCCAAATATGATCACTTCTTATATCCTTCTCCAAGATGTAGCTCATACCTGGACTGTCACTACCAAGGAATATAACACTAATCTCTCATCTAGATAGTTGTAGTAGCATCTTTGCTGTTTCTCTTCATCTATGTTTTACTCCCAGACTCTATTCTAACTATGGCAGTCAAGCCATATCACCTTCCTGCACAAAATCTCTACTAGTTCTCATCATCCTGTCTTGGGTGAGGCTATATGTGAACTGGCCCCTGCTCATTCTTCCAACCTGCTATTCCTACATGCATTGTCCATATTCTGTGCTTCCTGCTCTGCATATGTAATGAGTAGGTTTCTATCTCCGTGTCTTCACACTGGTTCATCCCCCAGGAATGTGTGTGATTCATGCCTCTTCTTTATTCATATTTCTGCTCACAAAGTCATCTCCCCTGAGAGAACTTCCTGATATTCTTTTCAAAGTCCTTCACCCATAGATCAATCTACATCTTTTTATATCTGTCTTTCTTATAAATGTACAACTCTGGAGAGCAGGACATTCTGCCTTCCTACTTTGTTTGCTCTTAGGTGCACCTAGGCCATATTTGTAAGGAGGCATTAAGTATTTGTTGAATGAATACTATTAAGATGCATTTGTGACAGTGAAACTGGGTAGGAAGGTTGAAAGAATGAGAAGAAGAAAAATTTTAAAAGTAAGAAATGGCTTTAAAGCTGATGGTAAAAAAATTAAATTGTGAATAGATAGAATTCACATAGATCAAAGATGGTGGCTCAAATGATTTGAGATTAGCAGGCTATTAGATAGGATAAGATCATCAATATAAGATGGTAGACTACAGTAAGGATTTTGGTGCACTTGGCAGTGTGCATTGTCTTAAAGGTTTTCAAATCTATTAACAATAATAATAACAACAACAACAAAAGCAGCAGCAGCAGCAACAACATCAACAAAACCAAGAATAACAACAAAATCACAAACACTATGCTGGCAAAAAAAAAAAATAAAGAAAGAAAAGAAAAACAGATAAAAAGCAGCTTCTAAATGTAGAACAGAATTCTGCTCCAGCTGTCAGTTTACAATTGCTGAAAGCATACAAATTCTATGGGAATGCAATTTGGTCTTTCTAATTACTTGTTATAAATGTAAAAATGCCAGCACAAGTCACAGAAACTGCACGGAATGAGGAGGGAATTTAGCCTTTGGGGTTCTAGAAGATTCTCTTTCACCGACCCATCTGTGACTTTCGATCAACTAATTAGCTGTTGTAGGCTTCTAGTCATTCACTCTTGGTTGTAGATTAAAAATGTCATTTTCTAGGGGACAAACAAATGTATGCTTTTAATTCCCTAGAGTAAAGATGCCTTATAAAATTAAAATAATTGATATGATATTATAAAACATTTAATTTCTTAGAAAAAGTGTTTTTAAGCAGATATTTTATGTCTTCTCCTTTATTTTGCCTAAAGAAAATCAGGCATATCTTCAACCAAGTCTGTCATTTTAATCCATGTCCTATCCATAAGAAATGCATAATGAATGTATTGATGAATTATTATGCAAACTAAGAAGCTGCAAGCTGACTTGCTCTAGGATTCAATTAAAATTGAGCAACATTATTTTGAATAATCAAATGCTGTTTTGAATAAGTAATTCAAGTAAACAATGCAATTAGTAAAAAGTGATGGTGATGAAGTTCAGCAGAAGGAACTCACAAATATATAATCTATATTTAATTCTTACATATACCTTAAATATAATTTCAGAATTCATAAAATGGTAGGTTGATAGAATATACAAGTTTATGCTGGAATTAATAGTGAATTTCTGAATAACAGCTAAGAAGTCATTGTAGTTCTCTGTGCTTACATAACCTTCGTTGGTAATATATATAGGTCTAATAAAATTTTAATGTTTTTATAGTGCTATTCTTAGTGCCACTGCTAAGACTGTCCTTGCTCAGTTGATAATTCTAGAGTAATACAAAAGTTCAGGCTAAATCTATAGCATATTAAAAGCTGGATGGAAAAATACAGGGAAATTTTCATGTGATACGGCTAAAAAATCCAACCATCTCTTTTTTTTGAATAGTATGGGTGCTTTCACTATTTAGATGATATAGCTTCTACTTTGATTGTTTTTCTCAAATGTTTGTTTCTTTTGGGATAACTTGTAGTTCAGCTTCAAGGGAAATTATAATTTTTATTGTTTGGATGGGAAGATAAAGGAATCTAATGTTGTATAAACTTGAGACAGTAAGTTAAAGAAGAAAAATGATTTTCAAACTAATCAAGCATAAGATTGGAGAGTCTGGATAGCTTCTAGACCTCATGACTGCACCCACAAGTGTGTCTCAATATCTAACCTAAATTCTTGCTGTTCTAGTTTGAAAATTTTCCTGCTTGTCTTGGTAGTAGGGAGAGAAATTCTGCTGTGAGTTATTTATTTTATCCATTTTAGAAACTGAGCACACTACCAAGGAAGGTCTGAATTGCACGGGCTGTTCTTCCTCTTTTTTGGTTGTACTGAGCAGTATGGTGGTGAAAATATGCTTAATACTGGAATTGGAGGGGAAGTCTTGATTTTATCAGTGAAGGCATCATTAAAGTTTCCTTTCAGAATTTAAACAGCTAATGAAGCTGGTTGTTCTTTTCTTTTTTGAGATGGGGTCTCACGTGGTTCATGCTGGCTATAAGCTCTTGGGCTCAACTGATTCTTCTACTTCAGCCTCCCCAGTAACTGGGACTGAAGGTGTGTGCCACTGTGCCTGGTGGTTATTTAAAAATTGGATTACAAGATGATTATTGTTTCAACCAATGTTTATGAGATATTTACTATGTGCCAGGCACCTACATATGTGTGTGTTATAAGGGCAATTTTTTTTTTTTAATTTTTGAGACACGTTGGTGTCTTTACATGATTCTGTGAGCTCTTGATCTCGTGAATCTTCTTTGTATATCTTAATGGAAAAAATATTCTCAGGTCTGTGTCTTGAGCAAAGGCAGATGTATTTAATTCATGAACACTCTAAAATTAGGTATATAATTATCTTTCAGTTGGTTGCTAGGAAGCTCAGTCAAAATTGTGACCCATATTTAATAAAGAATGCAACATTTATGGGAAGGATCTTGGAATGTAATTGTGTCTGTGGCTTTATCTGTTCCTCTCTTCATTTGATAATTTTTCAGTATCTGAGGTGGAACCCAGGGCTTTTTGCACATGAGGGAAACCCACTATCACTGATGTAGACTCTCAGCTCTCTCATTTTATGATTTTGTCATAATTTTTAGTACTTGTATCAGGTAAACAGAACCAATAGAATGTCCATATCTGTTTCTCATCTATTTATTTTAAGGAAGCCACTCACATGGCTTCCTTTGTGGACACATGTCTTTTGGGTTGGTGGCAGGCTGGGGAGTCAGGAAAGAGTTGATGTTGCAGAAAGCTCAGCCTTTTTATATGAAAACCTTCAGTTAATTGGAAGAGATCCAGTGATACTTCTTGCTTTACTAAAACACCACTGATTTAAATATTAATCTCATCAGAAAGACCTCTTCATAGAATCATGTGGAAAAATGTTTGGCTAAATAACTAGTTACGGTGGCCCAGCCTGATTGATGCATACAATTATTGCAGTATTCATTATATTTGTAACCCTCTTTGAGGCCTTTTAAGTGAAGCAGAGTTAGAAAATATACCTGAAGGAAAATAAGATTTTTCTTTTAGGTAATTTATGAAAGATATAGCATCGCCTCTGGTTTGCTTTAGTTCTGAGATTGTGTTATTTGGTCTGCTACCTCTTCATCACTGTGGCAACAAAAAGTCAGCAAGCCAATTGTTCCTGCCACGACAAACAGATGCTTTTGCTCAGGTCCTCCGGCTCATATGCCTCTCTGGAGATTTAAAGCTCTGAGTATTCCCTAAGTAAGTAATAAATAAGCACTTAGTCTTTAATTCCTTAGCTGTCTTAGTTAAGACTCTTGATCATAGTGATTTGGAACACACATCCCATTTGTTAAGAAAGAAGGGAGTTCATTAGAAATATTCAAATGAAGTTAGGGTGGCAGGTGTTAGAAACTAAAGAGACTTAGATAATGAAAATGTTGGAAATGAAGTTTGTGTTATGATTTTAAAGGTTAGTTGATTTTGGTGTACAATAATAATTGGACAGGAATATCTTTATGTTGCACCTAAAGTCCTGAGGCTGAGATCTAAACAATTCTTTTCCTATCTGATTATTAGTTAGAGAAACTTCTCAGCCAGGGCCAGGAAGCATGCTGTGGTCAGGTGTCTGTTTGCAGGCTCTGCGGTTATGACCAGGAGAACAGCTTCTATAGCAGAAATATAACTCTCTCTCTCTCTCTCTCTCTCTCTCTCTCTCTCTCTCTCTCTCTGTAGGGAGAGGGAGAGAAAGATGGAATAATGGAAGAGAGAAAGGACAGAGATAGAGGAAGAAAGGAAAAGAGAAAAGACATTACAGTAGGCTATATCTCAGTGAACAGCTGCTGGGCTTGGGTAGACAACGTAAACCTTGTCTAGGATGATTTTTTCTCTCATTATTAGTCGTTTCAATCCCCTAAGCATAAAAATAAAGAACTCATAATATTATCATGTGGAAATGTTCTTAAAAGTCTCACTAGCCAATTTTCCCCCTCTACATTCCTTAGAGACATTTTTATTAAAAAGTTTTATAGACATAGGGTACAAATAAAAGGATAGAAATGTTATGTGAAATGCAAGTTCTTTTTTGCCAACATTAGCTTTCACACCACTAATGTCAGTTCTACCCAGTAGAGGTTGGATGCTTTAGTTTGGTAGTCAGCCTTCATGTGTTTTCTTTGACTGTATTATTATTATTTTTATTCATAAAACAGCTGAGACATGTAAGATGGTGCCATTCAGGAAACTTAGTGATAAGAGAGAAAATTTGATGAAAGCTAACTTAATTCATGAGGATATTTCTTATTGTATAGGCAGGAAGTCTGAAGGGAATGTGCCTCCAGGCACAGCACAATCAAAGCCCTGGATCAGGATCTCTAGCTTCTTCAGCTCTGCGCTTTCCCATTTTTGCCTGGTTTTCAGACACCTTCCTTCATGGTGGCTTCAGGGATCTTGGTAGTGTGTGAGTGACATGCTTCCTTGTTCATATCCAGTGCTGAAGGAAAACACTTTCTCATCATGCAATAATTCAGTTGGATTGAACTAAGTCTTGTGTTACCTGCGGGTCAATAGTAACTGTTTTGCTAACATTGTCACATATTGATGGCTTTAAACGGAGAAAAGAATGGGATCACCATGATCATTTAAAACTAATTAGAATCCATCACTGGTATTGCAATAGGGTCAGTTTGTCTGAGTTCATGACCAGCATGAGAAAATAGAAGTGTATATTACAATTATGAGAGAAGAGAAGATGGTTGCTGGGTAGACAACCAATAGTTTCAGATGAACATAACACTTGTGTTATTCCTCATCTTTAGTATAAGAGAATATTATACATACAGCTTGATTTTTTTTGAGTGTATAATTATTTCTAAATTTTTGAAGTAAAAGCAGAAGATTATAATTTACAGATTTATAAGGGAACATTGTTACTAGGATGCTTATGAAAAGCAAAAATACACATTTTTATAGAATCTGATTATAAACATTGGCCAGAGAAGGATAATGTTTTAGGTGTGTAGTAATCAATTATATCCCAAGGGGAGAGAGTCTCAATCGGAATATCTGAGAGGCAGGAAGTGGATGAACTGATAGATGGTAGTCTTAGAAGTGTCACTGTCCCTTGCTGTTGCCTGGATACTGTAGCCAGTCACTCTCTTGTAACTTGGCAGCGGCTGCCCTGAGTCTTGAGATGGTAAGAGATGGTGGGTCACAGTTGAATTTAATTGTATATTAATCTAAGGTTACTGATGATGTTGATAAAATCTATCCAGCTTTTCTAAATATTGCCAGGTGTGAGTGACTCGAATTTTTTGCAATGACACATAATTAAATGCAGTACTGTAGTATTGTAGAGGTAAGCCACTATTAGCAAATTGTTTCATGCGCCAAAGCTAATTGCACTCCAAGTTATAGGTGGTTCTCAATGGTATACAAGGATGACCGAGCTAGATGCATAGCTCCATGGCAGAGTAGAAGTTAACTTCACTTCATGCTCAGCATTTCCCAGCAGTTAGAGTAGAACAGAGTGATGCTTATGACCAAGTCTTCTGTGATGGGTCTGGCTTGGAGGTAGGTAGATAATGGAATCATGGGATGTGAAAGGATATTGTACCAGGTGACTGTAAGGTAAACCTAGAGGAGAAATGGTTAGAAGAAGCAGTATAGAGCAGGGCATCTGCTGTACCATTCTTGACTGGGAACTATGGAGCAATGAGGAACCTGCAGCTGGAGGATTGCCAGGGAAGTAGAATCCTCAGTGGGGAGCCATGAGAAAGAGGCTAAATTCAGGCAGGCTGCTTCTGCTTGATGGATTTTTTGTGGAGCTGAAAATATTTCACCTGCAAAGCTGTTGTGAGGGTGAGCTGTAGTTGCCTTTCTTGAACATGCCTTTTGTTTTAAAGTTGTTTTTCCAACCTTGCATAAATGACATCAGATTGTCCTCCAAGTGAAGCTGACTGACCTCAACTATGGGAAACGAGGGAGATTCTTGGCGTCTATAGTTTCCCTCTGTTGCCGCTGTCCTTCTTCTGTACTCTTTGATTGTTTGCTTAAAGAAAAGGTCATCAATTTGGCCACCCCATTCTTGAACTGCTGCCAACCCTTGGTAATACGCACAGCATCACTGAGAATTCCCAAAGCCCCACTTGCTTTTTAAAGCCTTTAAAATCACTTAGTGATGCTTATCAGCAGCTTATATTAATGGATAATGACGAAAAGCACAGATGCCTTCCTAGAACTGACAGCATAAAATCAATCTAGCCTGGGCCATTTTCTTGGTAGAGAATACTAAGAAGTTGTGGAAATAAAGTAACATATTTTTCAACTTTTACTTCAAAGTAAACTTTTCTATGATAATTTTAAGTGCTAAACTACCATTGTTGGTGTGAGTGGGGCAGCCCAGGGCCTTCCAGATCCTTACTCCAGCCAGCGCACAGGCCTGGTGTGTGAGTTTGACAACCTGGGGCCTACTGGATCCTCACTCCAGCCAGCACCCAGGCCTGGCAGACAGACTTGGTATGGAACCCTGTGGCAGAACTCCCTGCAGAGAGACTAGAGGCAAGACCTACCCAGCTGATTAAGAAGCAGAACATATTGCCAGAGAGGCACAACAGGTTCACTTCTAAGGGCTGTAGCAGGAAGAAGTGGAGCACAGCACCCAGATCCAAGCCACACCACTTGGATGAGTCTGAACTTGGTAGATCTGGACCTTATGCTAAGGTAATAATTATACCAAAGTTCTACACCAAAGGTCAGAAGAGAGTTCTATACAAAATGACAAAGAGAAGGAACAACTGCATTCTCAGACCCCAAACCCACCCAGAACAAATGTAGGAGACAATAGCATAGGAGAAATTGGAGAGAACACACCTGAAATCTCTGAAATACTAGTGTCTCAAGTAAAGAAACAACTATAGAAAGGTATAGAGGAAAGCAGATCAGAAATAATTTCTGAAGTAGAAAAGAAATGATAACTATAATGAAAGAAGTGCTAAGTGCTTCTAAAGAAGACACTGATGAAAAATAGAGGAGAATATAAAAATGATGGAATCCTTGACTGAGCAATATAGGAAAGAAATAGAATACATGAAGCAGATTCAAAGTGATATACAGAAAATTAAAATCTCAATCACAAGCTGGCAAAAACCATTTGAATGAAAGTGAAAATAGACTTTCAGACCTTGAAGACACCATTGCAGCTAGTGAAAAGGTAAGAAAAGATCTCTGAAAAACAACTAGGATATAGGAAAAAGTAATTCAACATCTGCAAAACAATGCAAAGATGAACAAAATAAGATTAATAGGTATCAATGAGAAAGGAGTCAATACAAATGATATAAAAATAATATGGGCATAAGTAATAGCAGAAAACTTCCCAAATATGGGGAAACAATCTGACATTCAGGTAACCGAAGCATATACAACTCCAAATAACATCAACTCAATTAAAACCACACCCAGACATATAATAATCAAGATCCCAGAAATTCAGCACATGAACAGTATATTAAAGGTCACTAGAGAAAAAAAACATCACCTTTAAAGGAAAATCCATCAGAATAGTGGCAAATTTCTCTTTACGAACCATCAAATCAAGAAGAGCATGGAGAAAAGTATGTCAAGTGTTGAATGAAGATAAATTCTAACCCAGACTGATATATCCTATAAAACTTCTGCATTTCAAGTATAATGCAGAAGTGAAATACTTCCATGACAAAGAACAACTAAAGAATTTCATGACAACAAAGCCAACCCTACACAGACTACTAAAAGGTGTTCTAGGGAGGGATCAATATGCCCACAACTCCATGAATGAGAGTGGAAAAAACCCGCCAAATAGGGCAAACAATTAAACACAGGAGAATAAGAGGTATACAAGAGCAGTCTTTTGATTATTCTTTTGTATGTATCAGCAAAACATTTCCATCAGCATACTCTACAAATGGACTTCCTCTGCACCATATGGGTCATGATTCTGTCCGGGTCTACAGGGTGAATATCAAGGAAATAGCAGTAGCTCAGTCCCACGAGTGACACCTGGCCACCAGTAAGTGTGATGGACACTGTTCACATCCACCACATACGAAAACTTTGTGTGATATCCTATCACCAAACTTTTAGAAATTGTGGTCATATATTTGCCATCCCAAGATTTTCGTTATGTTTTATTCTTAGTAATTCTTGATTATCATGAACACTTTTTCTTAGTTGATATTTTTGACTATATTAATGTAATCAAATACCATGTGAGCGCTCTGAATTGATCACAGATTTGAACATATGATACACTACATTCTGGCCTCTTAGTTGAACTCACAATTTAATTTTTGAATACTATTTTGAAATATTTAATTTAATTTTGAATAAATTAATATTTAATTAATTTTCTGGTTAATTTTTTTCTTATGATTTATACTGTTTCTTTGAGTTACAATCTACTTATAAGACATGGTATGTCAGTCAAGCGGAAGACCCAATACTATTATGGGCTACTGGACTCTTTTAGAATATTTTGCTGAGTTTACACACCTATAATATTCAAATAATGGAATTTAACAAAAAAAGGGGATACAGATGAATGTCCATTTTGTATCTGTGCATTCAAAGTGGTTAGGATAGATATATAGTTACATTCTCTTAATGAATAGAATGATTTGTTCTAATGGTGTTTGTAAATAGGATGTCATATCTGCATCTTGTACAGCAATTAACCACTAGGAAGAATGTATGCAATGTGTTATTATTGAAACTGTCCTACCAATTTGATTTGAAAAAAAATACTATAGTCATTAAAAAAAAAAAGACATGGTATGGTATTTTCTCCTAGTATCAGAAACTTTAAAAAGTACATTTCCATTTTCTATTGACTTCATAATTAGTTCTTCCTTGTCTTTTACACACACACACACACACACACACACACACACGTGTGCACACATGCACACACAGATACACACATATATGTATATGAAAAAATATGTATATAACCTGGCATAAGATAGACACTGTTTTGTGGAAATCTTCAATGATCTTTTAAATGGGTTAATCTAATATAATTATGTTTTACATAGCCCTGCATAACTACCATTTTGAGAGCTCTTTATTCTTTATCCAGCACCATAGAGCAACTTCTCTTGCCTTCTGGATTACGATCTTTATTTTCTATATGCTACATCTGGAGGTATTAGAATATTTCAAGTTTGCAAAACAGGAAAATATTTTACTTTTAGCTTTCAAAGGTATGTTTGATAAGTATAAAATTCAGTGAAGACAGACCTTTTTTTTCAGTCCTTTGAGTAAAGAAGTCTAGTTTCTTACCCACTTGCTCTTTTTTTTTTTCTAATGTGGAATAAGATGCTATTTAATTTTGTTCTTCCATAGCTAATATTTTTTCTATGTATATGCTTTAATGATTTTTTTCTTTACAATTTTGGACAATTTCACTTTTGTGTATCTTGGTATGATTTTATTCATATTTCTTGTACAAAAGGATCATTTTTCTTGGAAACACGGTGCTATAATTTTAACTAAATTCAGGCATTTTCAATCTTTAGATATTTATTGCCTACTCCCTTCTACTTTGAGAATTCTAATTATATGAATATAAGTTTCTTGATTTTGGCACAAAGTGGACTATTTTTTTTAAAAGTGAACTATTATATGACTGATCTGTAAATTTTTTTTTCATTTGTATCTTAGATAATTTTATTGTTATATTCATTTAAGTTTGTAAATATTTTTTTACAATGTGCAATCTGTTATTAATCTCATGTTATATATTCATCTCAGAAATATTTTTCTAAAATTCACTGTCTACATTTTTTGGCATATAATATATTTATAATTTACATTGCAAAGCTATAGTAGTATGCTAGTGGACTAAAACTGGACACACTGACAAATGGAACAGATTATAGGATCAAAAATTTACATAAATGTAGTGAATGGAAAGCCAAGAATGGGGGCTGGGGTGAAAGCTCAGTGGACTAAGCAATTACATGCAAGTTCAAGGACCTAATTTCCATCTCCTCCAAGCTTCAGAGCAAGACCCTGGGTACTTCTTCTTCTTCTTCCTCTTCCTCTTCCTCTTCCTCTTCTTCTTCTTTCTTCTTTGGTGGAACCAGGGATTGAGCTCAGGCCCTTGCACTTGCCAGGGAAGCGCTTATTCTACTGAGCCATCTCCCCAGCCAACCCTGGGTATTTCTGATTTAAGACTTTGTCCTCCAAGGACCATGGCTCTTCTCCTTACTCCAACTTTATTATGGCCTTAAGTTTGGAAATGCAGTGCCCTTAGTATATCTTTCCATTTCAATATTTGCATACAATTTTTAATTTGATAAACAATTATTATTGATTTTCAATAAGGTTAATAATGAGTTTAAAAAATGAACTACCATTCTTGCCTGGTTTTCTGTGAATAGTGTCTAACATAAATAGTTGAACTGTGAGAAGAAGAAAATGTGTTATAAACTTTTCAAAATCTTATCAAATTTTTGAACTTAAATATGCATAAATATTTTTTGAATGTGGTCATGTTGTTACTGAAGAGGCCACAGAGAAGACAACATATTTGTTTGCATCATGTGGATGCCTTCTTCAAGCCATCATCTTTGATTATGAAAATCTACTCTATAATAGCCACAGAATATTTAGAACATACTCATACTGGAGGGACCCAAGAGAGGGAGCTCTTGTATGTGTTTACCATGGGCACCACCGCTATCTGTGACCATTTGGGCTTTACTTTTGGGTTTTACCTGGAATTGAGAAGTTTTGGCCAAAGACCCTTTGGATGCTAAAAATGAGCCTTTTGTCACTCCATGAATGTTTCTGCTTCATAAAGTTGCATAGACATGGCATCCACAAAGGGAAGGAAAAGAAGGAAGAACAAGTCATCCTGCCTCACATGGCTGCAGGAAAGAATGTATGCAGTCACATGTTGTATCCTGCAGTGATACTTTCCTCCATATCCCTGACCTTTCTGGCAAGGAAACCATCTGTCATGTGACTGGTGGGTGGAGGAGGGGTGGGTTGAATTGAATTCTCTCTATAAGCTGCCATGTTGGCTTCCCCGGGATGACCCAGAGATACATGGACTTTGGCATCAGTGCTCTGTGTATCAAACTTCGTGCTAACACCCTGGACCTGGTGCGTAGTTAGCCCTTGGAGTGCTTATTCACTCTGGGATGAAGATTCAGAGGATGGAGTATGTCTCTCTCATTCCCTCTGGCAGCACCCATGGGAAGGAAGGTCACTGCAGTCACCTCTATGAACAAGAATAAGTTGTTCTCTGTTAATAAATTAACTTTGTGTAAGCAAACAAGCAAACAAACAAACACCTCTCCAAAAACCACACTTCATGTCTTCTTAGAAATTTTCTGGCTGAAATTAAAGTCCAGTAGATATTTACTATTTATTATATGGAAAACTCTATATTATTGGTTAGAAATATGGCTAGAAATCTAGTCTTCAAGGGATCTTAGCATTTAGTGACTATCTATCCATCTATTTATATAAACTAGCAAAAAAATTTCTTCAGATTACAGGTGTGCACCACCAAGCCTGGCCAAATAGTTTTAAATAGTACCATAATTCTTTTGAGTAGGCTGATTCATTTCTCTGAGGAAGAACTCACTGATCTTGAGGGATGTAGGCCCTGCATTCTCAAAGCTGAATGGGAGAAGGTGGTTGGAGTCTTGTGGATGTCAAACACAACTGTCCACTGTCTTACCTCTACAACAGTGCTGCTTATAGCTTTGCTTGGAGCACAGAGTCCTTCCAGCTCAGCTCTTCAGAAGCAAAGGTTGTCATCTTGTGTGTGCTGAGAGGAGGGGATCTCAAACTGTACTCTTTTAAAACTTTTTTCCCCCATGGAACTTCATTCTTGATACAGAAGTTCAAGAAATCCTCATGTGTTTAGTTCCTTGCCACACCCCACCTAGAATAAGCCTTGTCTCTTATTCTTGAGGTTTTCTTGCTTGTCCACTTCTCACTTCCAAAATTTGTTAACATTAGTTACCACCATTTCTATGATCAGGGTTCCTGTATTTTTGGGTTTATTAGTGCTTATCTACTTTCATAATCTTGGAATTTGGGAGAAAGCAGAAATAATTTTATTTTATTTTATTTTTACAAAAATAGGGCAATTATGTAGGATTAGCACCTTGAGATTTTTTTAAAAGGGTCTACAGAGTCTCACTAGATAGCTAGGACTCATAGTGATCTGCTTATGTTCAGCCTCCCGAGAGCTGGGATTACAGTCTCACACCACCACGCCCAGTCTCAATTGCTTACTCAGTGTGCCCACGGGGCAGGGTGGCATGGCATGCTGGTGATTGAACCTTGGCCCCTGCACTCTGTCTAAGCAGGTGCTTTAATCCACTGAGCTATTTGGCTGGCCCTGTCCCCTGAGATTCTTCAACACAACACTGAGATTTTATATCTCTTCAGCATCACTCTCACCAACACTCTGTGTTGGTCAGAATGATGCTTGGTATAGCTTGCCATGATCCATATTGACCTAATGAGAAGTTTCTTATTCTACAGTACCTTCCTCATTCCAAGTCTGAAGCACAATTGACTATTCTGCGGTATTTTATGCCTTACCACATTGGCCCCCAAGGGGTCTGGGCTCCAGTTCCTCTAGATAGAGCTAAGGCATATAGGTAAGTAATTATGACACAGCAGCAGCCCTTTTTTGTACACTATGCATACATGTTATGAGTTGTTCAGTAACAAAATAGCAGACTTCTCTGAGTCTTAGCTTGAATAAAATGACAGAATAGCCTGTGGTTTAATAATATGACTCCAGAACCAAATGCTCCAGACCCAAATCCTGGATCTAGGGTCTGTGCAGACTACTTTCAAATGAATTAATTTTAAATACTCTCTCTCTCTCTCCCCCCCACACACACAGATATAGATAGATAGATAGATAGATAGATAGATAGATATAGATAGAGTTTAGAACAGTAGTAGGAGCAGAAAAGCACTGTTTAAATATTTGTGATTATTTTCTGATTTCTGTGTTTTTAGATTGTGCTCTTAACTGACACACCATGGCTTCTGTTGAGTGATTGCCTTTTAGGCATTTCCCCCCTACTGTTTTCACGTAGATTTCTATCTGATATGACAGTGTATTTTGTACATGGGGACTGCATAAAAAAGAAAGTTTGATATTACAGAGACTCCCTTCTATACACTTTGTGAGAACCAAATCTAGGCATCAGTGACTTTTATTTTGATAGTTTCCTAAAACTGATTATTATGATTAACAGTAGCTCACAGTTGTTTTGGGGGATGGTTTGACATTTGTAAAGCTCAGTAGTTCCAGGAATATCACTAAAAAGCCTACATAGTGTCCTCATCATAATCTGCCAAACAACATAATAGATGTCTGGCACAGACATGGGCAGGACAGATAATTTTCTTTGTGCTTTCAAGATCATGGTGGCCTTCCTACCTTTTACTACTGAAAGATGCTATTTACATCCTGAGTACACTGTGTGGCAATCTATGGGAAAAAATATGAAAAGGAAATAGAGTGCGATTCTTAGACTGTCTTCCTGAGGT
This sequence comes from Octodon degus, assembly GCF_000260255.1. NCBI lineage: Eukaryota > Metazoa > Chordata > Mammalia > Rodentia > Octodontidae > Octodon > Octodon degus. Next base: position 135,240 of record NW_004524950.1, on the reverse strand, counting down.
CATAACTCTTTCCATCTTATTTAAGCATTTTGCAATAGAGACTTAAAAATGCTCAAAATTTCTTGGTGATCTAATGGAAACAAGTGAATTTCCTAAATTCTTTATTGAAAGACAAAGCAGAACAGGGATTGAGGCGATGAGCAATAGAGGATCTTTGCCAAATGGCTAAAGGTCTTATTTTGGGGTGAAGACAATATTCTTAAAGGAGATAAAGGTGGTAGTTGCATGTAATGTGATGATACTGATGTCACTGAATTGCTTACTTTAAGATGGTTTTTGTTTTATTTTATGCGAATTTTAAATGAATTGCAAAAATGCAAAAGAGAAGCAAAACTTCCCAACTTTTTCAAGATGTGGCCTCACAAAACAGCAGGCCGTTTGCTTTGAAACAAAACAAAAGACCTTTCGGACATAGAAGAATACTTTTATTATCCTTTATTTCCCACTGCTGAGGACTGAACGCAGGGCCTTGCCCTGCTAGCAAGTGATCTGACACTCAGTTGTATCCCAGGTCTTGATATTTTACTTTTTTGCAACAGGGTTTTACTATATTGCTCATCCTGGCCTCAGCCTCCCCCATTGCTGGGATTACAGGTCTTCACTGCTATGCCTGAAGTTAATCTAGTTGTTCTTTAACCTTTACAATTGTTAGACATGTTTATTACTTTTCAGAAAGAGCATGACATATTGCCCACCCATGAGACCTCGTGATTACAGATTCTAGACATAAGGGGCTGTCAGCAATCCTGTTTTCTCATGTCATCTGCTTGATTTTTGTGTGCCAGTAAAGATATTTTGATCTCTGTGAGGATAAATTTGGTTGTGCCACTACATGCTCTTAGGTGGGTCTATAGTAACTATTATTTCACTCTTCTATCCTGTTATGAGAATACATTTGGTCAACTATGAAAAAAGTAGCTCAGTATCAATATCATTGAGATTTATGTCCTTGGGGGTGATGTCAGATCTTGTCCTTTTTTTTTGTTGGTGTAGTGGAATAGAACTCAGGACCTTGAGTTTGCCAGGCAGGTGCTTAAGCTGTTGCTCTATCTCCCCAGGCCTAGTGTCCTTTCTTGTAACAATATATAAGCTATAAAGGTAGGTTATA
>NW_004524950.1:131849-133692 GCF_000260255.1 Octodon degus | reverse complement strand
CTGAGTCCTCTACAGCTCAACATAACAGCATTAGCCATGAATATTCTTTAAAAATGTCTCTTAAAGCCCTGTGACACTGAATCCTTGGACATAGAAACTGACACTTTGTAGAATATTTTTATTTTATGTATATGGTAGAGTGTGAAACCTTCATATGTGCATAAACTGTGTAGTGACCCAATCAGACTAATTAGTATTTTCATTTCTTTGAGGTACAAATCTTTGAACTCTTCTAGCTGTTTATAAAATAAATCTTTGTGAGCTACAGTACTAGACTAATGTTTTTTATAACCTAAGGTATTGTGTCAAATTGACATTATTTTCTATTTTCTTCCAGTTTAGTTGAAAATATTCTCATCTTCTTGGGGGAGAAACAGATATTTTGCTAAAGTCCTGGTCTATAGTCATAGTGCATGTGAGAAAGGGAATAGAAAGAGCTGAGCCTCTACCACCTACTTGACCTAGGTGACGTGGCCTCAAATCTAGCTTTGTCACCTCCTGGCTGTGATTTTTGGCAAGTAGTCATTACTGGCATGGGGGGGGGGACACAATATATCCAAAGACTTCCACTGAAAATAGAAGCAATAATAGTATACGTTAAAATAGTCTTGCTGCTGCTTCTGGGAAGAATAAGAGAAGAGGCTTTTAAAAGACAATCTGGTTCCTGGGGTTACCAGTTTACTTTATGCTGTTGTTCTTCAGCCTTGTAATGACAGATAGAATTTGCAGGGGCCATTCTGTGACCTTGAGGAGAAATGTCATTGACCAAGAAAGGAACAGGACAAATACAGAGGACCCCAAGTCTTCAGCAACACACCAGCTCTGTGGAGCTTCCTGAAAGACTGGAGGCAACAGGAAACCCTGCTCAGGTGAGTTAGTGCCTGCTGCTTGCTGCAGGGTGTGATAGCAATGAGAATTTATTCAGCGGAAACTTAATTGCATTAATCGGGATGTCTAAGAGGCACCATCATTAAATCCATGAACAATTCTAGTGGTAGAGTTGGTGGAGAGGGACTGGCAGGGTATGGTGACCTCCAGACCTTGTCCTTTGGCTGGCTTCTGTGGGGGAGAACTGGCCCTCAGACTTCTCAACCTGTTCAGCTTGCTCTTGCCTCATACTGTGGTACTTCTGTGCTGACACTCACTGAAGAAAAAGGATTCAGTTGGACATTTACATGAAAAAATAAAATAATGTGCTTTCCCTAACAAAACAGAATCTTTTTTGTATTTTTAAGAGATACTTTTTATTGGTATATTTATCCTGGTCAATAGGAAGTACATTTCTTTCTAGTTATGATGTGAAAATGCAGCATTCCCATTCACTACACTTATTTTGTGTCGGTAGCTCAGTCCCATCAACTCTTTCCTTCCACTGCCAAGTGCCACATCACCATCTGGATTCAGCAGCACCATTGTGCCATAACCCTACTTCTTCCACAGAAAATGATAGCTTCTGCCTTGAATTCGTATCACACAAAGGCTTTTCCTAAAGTAGTTCACTTTTTCGCTTACGCGGCAGCAAAACTGCCCAATCCAGCCTTTGTTGTTTCTACTTATTGTTTTGGAAAGTGTCTGTTTCCTGGTAAGGGCGCACATTAATCTTACACAAGTGAAGCTTTTAGTATCTGGACATCCTTAGCTCTTTAATCATTTAATCAAATGGTTGGAGAGAAAATTGATTATACCTTCTAGCCTGGATAAAATTAGGAGATGTATGGTTTTTCTTAGGGATATTTTTTTCCTCTTAGAACTGTCTCCCCTCTCTGAATTTTCCACACTTTCATTGTTTGCTTTTTATTTATTTATTTATTTACTTATTTTTTTGGGGGGTGTCAGGTATTTA
>NW_004524950.1:129215-131278 GCF_000260255.1 Octodon degus | reverse complement strand
TAGGTGTGTAAACTCAGCAAAATATTCTAAAAGAGTCCAATAGCCCATAATAATATTGGGTCTTCTGCTTGACTGGCAATGTCAGAAATTGTTGGCCTGAGTCCCCTATAGCTCAACGTTGTTTGCTTTTGTATTTACCATTCTTGAGGCATGCAGGTTTGCTATATATTGCTATATATATTTGCTATATATTTTATTATAATAAAATGACAATCTTAAAGTAAAAGTAAAATGACAATCTTAAATTCAAAGTAACTTTGAATTTCTAATTAATTTTATTAAAATTTTTTGAACATCTCATACAGTTGTCTTTTTTCTTTTGATTTTTCATTTCATTATAAAGATCAAGCAATCAAAACAATTTTATAACAGAATAAATATAGCTATGTAGACCTATTACAAAAGATAACATTTCGTTTTTGCAATGGGTTAGTCTTGAGAGCACAGGTGTAGTGAAAACCACCACTGAATCAAAGCCAATATGGGAAAGGAAAAGACTCACATTAATATCATTGTCATTGGACATGTGGACTCCAGTAATTCCATCACCACCAGCTATCGGTGATGCATGATCTACAAATGCCATGGCATCGATAAAAACACCACTGAAAAATTTGAGGAGGCTGCTGAGATGGGGAGTGATTCCTTCAAGTGTGCATGCATCCTGGATAAGCAGAAAGCCAAGTGTGAGCATGGTATCACCGTTGACATCTTCCTGTGGAAATTTGAGACCAGCAAGTGTTATGTGACCATCATTGATGGCCCTGGACACAGAAACTTTATAAAAAACATGAGTATAGGCACATCTCAGGCTGACCATGCTGTCCTGATTGTTGCTTCTGGTGTTGGTAAATTTGAAGCTGGTATCTCCAAGAATGGGCAGCTCCCTGAGCATGCCTTTCTGGCTTACACACTGGGTGTGAAGCAACTCATTGTTGATGCTAACAAAATGGATTCCGTGGAGCCACCCTACAGCCAAAAGAAGTGATCCAATATAGTCCGGTAGTCCATAATAGTAGTGGGTTTTCTGCATGACTGGTAATGTCAGAAGTTGTTGACTTGAGCCTTTAAAGCTCAATATATTAATATGGCTTTACTTTTTATACCTTGTGTTTATGCTTTTCTGCTGGATAGTTAAGACCAAAATAAAGCAAGACCTATATGACAAAAAGTGTAACTTTTGTATCTGACAAGGTCAGCCAAATCTCCTCAGGATTTACCCTGAAACCCTATATAGCAGTTTGCAGATCTTGTCAGTGTCAGTCATTTGGATGAGTCATGACCATTGCTTGACCAATTTGTACAGCCAGAAGAGATATGAGGAAATTGTTAAGGAAGTCAGCATCTACATTAAGAAAATAGGCTACAACCCTGGCACTATAGCTTTTGTGCCAGTTTCTGGTTGGAATGGTGACAACATGCTGGAGCCAAGTGCTACTATGCCTCAGTTCCAGGGATGGAAAGTCACTCGTAAAGATGGCAATGCCAGTGGAAACACACTGCTTGAAGGATTGTATCCTTCCACCCACTCACCCAACTGATAAGCTTTTGTGGCTGCCCTTCCAGGATGTCTACAAAGGGGGTTAGGGTTGGTACTGTCCCTGTGGGCTGAGTGGAGACTGATATTCTCAATCCCAGCATGATGGTCACCTTTGTTCCAGTTGATGTCACAATTGAAGTCTAGTCTGTTGAAATGCACCAGGAAGCTTTGAGTGAAGCTCTTCTGGGGGATAGTGTGGGCTTCAACATTAATAATGTGTCTGTCAAAGATGTCCAGTGTGGCAATGTTGCTGGTGATAGCAAAAATGACCCACCAATGGAAGCAGTTGGTTTCACTGCTCAGGTGATCATCCTGAACCATTCCAGCCGGATCAGTGCTGGCTATGTGCCTGTCCTAGATTGTCACACAGCTCACATTTCTTGCAAGTTTGCTGAGCTGAAAGAAAAGATTGATTGCTGGTCTGGTCAGTAGCTGGAAGCTGGGCCCAAATTGTTGAAATCTGGTGATGCTGCTATTGTTGACATGGTTCCAGGCAAGCCCATGTGTCCAGAACTTCTCTGAC
>NW_004524950.1:115904-128030 GCF_000260255.1 Octodon degus | reverse complement strand
TAAATATTCAACAGTAGTACTAAAATACACAGTAGAAAATGGATAATCTTTTCTATAAGTGGTATAGGAAAACCTAGACAGTGGCATGCAAAAAACAAAAAAAAAAAAAAAAAGAAAAATAAAAAAGAAATTACAGCCTTTTAACAGACTCAAATTGGAACAAATACTTAAATGTTAAGAGAATATATACATACAAGGTAGCCAAGATAATTGTATTACTAATCTCTATTAGTTTATTGAAAGGAACAGTTAGTTTGTATATTGCCGGATCAATTTTGCATGCCTATATTTTGTAATCTGAGCAACTACTTTGAAGATAACATTATGTAGTAGAATAACCATTGTTAATTTCCTATAATCTTGTTTTGAAATTCTCTCATTTTAATTTCCTTTCTCTTAAAAAAAGTAAAACTGTTAAGTACTAGAAGAAAATATAGAAAGAAATCTCCATTTTATTTGATTTGCTACGTTTTTGGGGTGTGTGTGGTACCAAATCAATAGGCAACAAAAGTAAAAATTATAGAGGTACAACTACATAAATTTAAACAGTTGTTGTATAGCATAGAAAAATATTAAGAAATCACAGATAATATATTGAATCTGAGAAAAATACTTGAAAAACACATTCAGGTAGTGGTTATTATTTAAAACATATTGAACACACATTTCTTTCTTATCTTCTGTGGTAAGCATTGCTATATTTCTTTATAATTTTATTACCACTATATTTGCAAATAAGATATTGTTTTTAAGGGCTTTATTTTTGCACACAATTATACTTGCAAGTTTCAAACACAGTGATTCATGAAAACATATTTTTTATTTTTACTATTGTGTAATGTTTTCTAGCACTCTCCTTTTTTCAAATGCCACCATTGTTTAATAAATTTATCCAGCTTCACTAAAGAAGGCAAATTTTATGTATTTATGGTGTATGATGTAATGTATTCATGTAGATATGTTGTACAATGATTACAACAATATAATCAAAATATCTACTTTATATTTTGTTATTGTGGTAAGAGTTTTTGGTAGAATTTCTGTACCGTTTAGAACCATGTTTGTTCTAACTTACACTCCCAGTAACAATTTATATGGCCTCTTTTTTCTCCACATCCTCATCAATACTTGTCATCACTTGCCCTTTTGACAATAGCAATTCTAGATTTTCTAAGGAAGGTGCTATCTTATTGAATTTTAACATCCATTCCTCAGATGACTACTGGTATTGATTGTATTATTTATACCTGGTCTCTATCTGAATGTCTTCTTTGGGGAAAAGTATAGTGAAGTATTTTGCATGTTTTATTGGCTTGCTTGCTCTTTTCTCATTGAAATTGTCTTTTAAAAGATAAGGTAGTTACTGTAAAGCCTATAAAATGATTGGTTATATATTAATATCGTGTTTTGGCTACTTAACCTTAAATAACATGAACTTATTCTTTGACCACAAACATTTTCCTTTTTACAAGTCCAGCTTGCATTTAGTTCTTTTTGTTTCCGCTTTTTGTCCATCGATTTGATGAACACTTATTGGATAGAATGTGATGAATTATCCTGGGAATCAAATAGTCTTTAATATATTATGCCTCCATATTTTGACATGGTTTTTGTACATGTAACGTGGATTACTGCAAAAATGTACAACATGTGATTACATATTTGATTGAAATTAATTTTTATGCTATGGGGAATCAAAATGGTTGCACTTGAGTGTGACAAGAAAGCTGTAGTGTAAGCTACAGTGTTTTCCATTTGTCATTTTAAAAACTCTGGAAAATAAATAGATAACTTTCTGTGTCTTTTGCTGTAGTAAAGGCATTTCAGAGTTGCTTATTTGGATCCTTGTATTTTCAAGTTGTATTAAGTGCTACCATTTTAATCTCGCCTGGGATAGCAGAAGGGACAAGTTTCTGAATGCTACAGGACAATAACAATTTATGTTTATTTAACCCATTTTTAATTTCAGTTTGTGTGTGTGCATACTTTATGGTTATGAGATTTTTGAATTCCTATATTTTTGAAGTCTTTGTATTTATCACTAAAAATGGGTAGTTCAAAATAGCAGATTTTAGTTATAAATGCAGAATACAATAAAATTACAGGCAAACAAAATGAAGAGCAATGAAATTCATCCTTAATCCTACTACTTAAATAATGAATTTATTATATATTCTTATAGCATAATATAGTATGATATTAATATAAACTATGTAGAATTTTGAAAGATGCATTTAATCTTTCTTATTTAAGAGATACTATAGGCTTTATTAGCCATTATTAAAATAATTTTTATTTCCTTAATAAGAATAATACATATTAATGTAGAAAAGTAGAAAAATAGGTAATTTCAGTCTAAAAACAACAGTTGGCATAGCTATACAGTGATATGCATTTGATATGTTAGTTTATATACTTTGAAGCTTAAAAATGAGTGTATGTTAATACATCAACATATGTGTACATTTTCTAAGCTATAGTATATTTTAGATTCTTTTCATGCATTTTTAGTAAACTGTTGACATTTTATGTTTAAATACATCTAAATTAGTTTTAAAAATAATAGTCTTCAACAATAGCATCATTGCAAAATTTGCACTAATTTGAATAGGTGATTTTTATATTTTTGCTATTATATACATTGCCTTAAGTGACCTTGCTTACCATATTTCAACACTTGCTCAACTTTTGCAGACCAATTTGCAAGCCTTCTGATAATGACTTCGAAGTTTCTCTTCAAATGTACTAATTGATGCTCTTACTGAAATGGTGAGATTATTCCCACATCAGACTGAAGAATAGGAACAAACAGAGCTTTATTAATAAGGCTAGCTACTAGACCGTTCCTGTTCTACAGATCTTAAATGTCTGGCTGGTGTCCAAATGTGCTTCAGACAGGTCAGAAACATGTCTGGCCTCATTCTTTGTTACGTCCCTGCTTAAATACCTTCTTGGTTTTCTTTGCAACCACGATGGAATGCATAGTTGTTGACTCAAGAAGTCATGGGATTCTTCTTTGTAATTAGTTCCATTTTCCTCTTATCTTTTATATTTACAATGTCTTAGCAAGGGTGGGGAGGGATTGAAGGAGTGACAACATCCTGACAAGGGTGGGTAATGAGTGAAGGAGTTACATCTTAACATGGGTGGATTAAAGGCTAAACTTGAGCTTCTTTTGCTAGGATAAAATTAACCAATTGAGAGCCACCAACCCCTACATTACCAGTAGCACATGAAAGCTGTTTATATACACTGCACATCCTTATACTATTGGATTTTTCAGCCAGTGTCCTTACCAAAACTAAAGGCAACCAGGATGTGGTATGCACTCAAGGTAGACAGCTTATATCCAAAACTTGAATCTGTCACCAACTAGCTATGTGGTGCAGAGTATATTTTGAAGTTTTCTAGGCTTCTCTTACTTCATCCGATAGCAATACTTGTATAGGGTTATTCTGAGAGTTAAACGAAATAATAGATATGATGTATTTAGAGTTATCTCTGCACATAAGAAGCAGGAAACAAACAGTAGTTGTTTCATTATTTAAATACCGAAAATGACATAATACATGGTCTTATTGTCATCTTGCTGGTTTATACATGGCATTGGCTCTTCTTAATTGGGTTATAGGCAAAGATTTCTGTTTGATTCTTGTCATCTTGGAAAAAAAGTCATCCAAAATTTACTCTATCTTCTAAATCTCGCAACAGAACTGAATAATAAAATCTGACCCAAGATAAGAAATGTAACAGTGCTGTAGCTGCTGACATATATAGTAGAGCGAGCTGCTGAGATTAAACATCTTCAAGAAAGATAACTGAGGAAAAGAAGACCAGCTGGAGACCATTTTCTTTTTAGAAGTTTTAACAGCTGCAACAATGCTTTCCTTACACTGGGCACGCTAGGACCTAACTCTGGCACTCTAAATGCCCTGCAGCACATCTCCGAGTCACATGGTGTTGCTGAAAGCTGCTGAGGAGGAGCGACTGGCAGGCTAAGCAGGCACTGAAATTGGCGCAGGTGGGCAGATTGTTTTCCCAGCAAAGGCAAAACTGGATTTCCAGCTGAAAATTCCAAAAAGGAAACAAAGACTGTGGGGGTGTATATGTGATACTTATTATTCTAAAAATGCAACATATTCAGAGTTTCTGGGGAATTTATAGGGAAATGAATTTATCTGGTAAATTGTGGGCTTCTTTTACATAATTTGTGAGCTATTCAGCTTTCTCAGTTGAATGCAGTTTTTCATTTCCAAAGACACAGGTATATAGCTTCTCCCTTCCTCCCTTACTCCTACCCTCCCTTTCCCTACTATCCTCTCCCCTCCATTTGCCTCTCCTCTCTTTTACTCTCCATTTTCTTTTCTTCCTTCTTTCCTTCCTTCCTTACAGCTTTGGGGGCATTCAGAGAACTCAATTTAAAAATGACACCATGACCTCTGAGACAACTGTCTCCCAGTCTAGCAGAACCTGCCAGCTGGGTCAGCACTTGGGTGGGGCAGGGTGAGTCTTTTGCCAGCTCCTCTGGCACACACAGAGTTTAAGAAAACCCACTGACCAACCTTCCTATGGTAGTTATATTTGGGTACTAGTTTGACATGATTCAAGGACAGCTGCACAGCTGGGAAAGCAATGGTGGTCAATTCTTTAGTTAGGCTCTGAGTCTATCGCTCTGCTGCTGAAAGGGAAACCCACATGGTTTGGCATTTGAGCAAGTAGAATGATTGAGCTGCCCCAGATGTGCACAGAGGGGAAGTTTCTGTAGAGGATTTGCTTTTTAGTTGATGTACAGAGTGGAGAAAATCTGCCTTCAATGTGCATAGGCACCAACCAATCAGGTGGGGGCACAACGGAACAAAAAGGAAGAGAATGGACAGATTCCTGCTTTCCCTTGGAGCCAGGAAATGCTTCTCCTACTCTTGGATGTCAAAATTCCAGAATTTTTAGCCTTTACCTCTGAACTCACTGGTCACCATCAGCCCTCTTGGTCCTCAGCATTTTGGACTTGAACTGAGGCATGCTGTGCACTTTAACTTTCCTAATCTCTAGCCTGCTGAGAGCTTATTGGATATTTAATCTCCCAAAGCAAGTTAGATACTTTATTTAGTTTTTTTTTTTTTTTTGTCAGAACCAGGGATTGAAATCAGGCCCTTGCGCTTGCCAGGCAAGCACTTATTCTACTGAGCCATCTCCCCGGCCCAAGTGAGATACTTTTAATAAGTCCCATCCCTCTTAGACTCTCTCTGTCTCTGTTTCACTTCCTTCTATATGTATATTTCTCTCTCTCTCTCTCTCTCTCTCTCTCTCTCTCTCTCTCTCTCTCTGTGTTTGTACACATGCTTGTGCTTGTGTGTATGCATGTTGTTTGTTCTGTATCTCTAGAGAAACCCTCCTGAAACAGTTCCCTATTACTACTGTGTGCTGGGGGAGCTAAAGGAGAGACTGTGTTCCAGGCTGCACCTTTGTGCTACAGTGTCCTCCAGAAGAATACAGGAAGAATGGGGATGACAATGACTATGAAAATGGTGAGGGGTGCTGGTTATATAACACAGATAATGACACTGAGTCTTGGTTTTGAAAACTTAAGGAATTAATTTTTATATGTTATGGTGGAATTAGGAAACTTTGCCAAAGGGAATACATTTTGGAATAGATTTTCAGTTTGGTACTAGGGATTGAACTCAAGACCTTGCACTTGCCAAGCAAGCACTTATTCCACGGAGCTATCTCCCTGGCCCTAGCAAAGTTATTTTTGATAAAACTCAATTGTAGCCTTTATCTGATGGAAGTTAGTTTTGTCATTCTTTTTGAACCTGGGTCTCTTCTCCAAAGGCAGCAGGCATCAAAACCAGATAGGGCTCAGAAGTGCTGCAATAGGCCTGACCTCAGCAATTCAAAATTGAACAAAAAGGGAAGGAATAAAAACAGAATTATGATACAGGAAATTAAAATTTTACACAGCAAACCAAATGACACCTTGCCCAGTTTTAATACCCAAGAGTTCCTTTGTCCCCAGACTACTACAGAAACAGGACTGTTAATTGCATTCCTGAAATCTTGTTCCCTGTCTGGAGAGAAAGCATGTTGTATTGCTCTACTTTACCTCAGGTTGGCTCTTCCTTCCCTCCCTTCTGCTTCAGCTCTACATGGCTGCCCTATCTTCTAGCACCTTCCATTACACCTAGAGCATTTAGTGTGAGTTGCAGTATTAAATATCCTCACTATGATAGAATTTGACACCCAGAAGTCAGGCTTCCAAAAAACATTTAAAATTCAAGCACTGGCTTGAATTTGGCTGTGAGAAAACTGAGATCAGAAGCTGCAAAGTGATAATTTATCTCAGTATCTGCCTTATCTATCACAAATATGGTGATAAGATATTTGGTAAAAAAATAAATGCCTAATGTGATGTGAAAGTCTGATCTGTGTAATGAGTTTGTTCCTCCAGGAGGAAGGACAGAAAAGAGAACATTAGAGTGCACTGACAAAAGCTGGTACCAGTGTCACGGTGGTGCAAGAGAATGACACAGTACTGGTGTCATGATGTTAGCAGAAGTGAAAGGGAATAAAGATAACTGTGCCAAGTATAGTTGTTAAGTTTCTTTAAGTGGGGCTTCTTAATTCTTGTAGAGGTTCTATTACAGAGTGCTATCAACTATGACGTAGTTCTATCATAGCGCTATCATTTTACAAGAAAGGGAAAAAAGAACTAGAAAGCAGATTATTTTCTCAAGATCAAGAAGTATAAAAATTTGAAGTGAAAGCCTTGGCATTTAAACTCCAAAATTTGTCTTTTTGATTTATTATGATGAACCCCTAGAATTTATTAATAACTCTGGCACCTGGACTACAATATTCTTCTTTCCCATTAAGTCTTGTCCATCTCAATATTTTATTTATTTATATTTATTTATTTAAATTAAAAAGTCATTGATGCACTTTAGATACAGTTATCGATAGCATTCACCATAGGGAATTTGTACCTGTACATCATATATCTTAATTCTTTTTCCCTATTCTCCTCTCCTCTCTCCAACACCCTTCATCTGCTTATTTAAAAAACTTTGTTTCTATGTTTTTTTCTCAGTTCTCTTTTTTCTTTTCCTTTCCATCTTTTCCATTTCCCTCCTCTCTAGTTCTTTCATGTTTGAACATTTTCTGTTTTATAATACTTATACATTTTAATTCTTATTCCCACTTTCAGCCCCTTGGTCCAGAGAATGCAATGTTGAAACATGTGCCTGATTTATCGCAGCTAAGAGTTTGAACTCAAGATGTATCATTTACATAGAGATGTTTTGAGTGTATCCTTCTTTGTGGCAGAGTAGTAGTGTTATTAAAAAATACACATCTTCTCTTATACATTCCTTGGTTGATGAGCATTTGTCTTGTTTCCAAGATTTAGCTATGACAAACTTACTAGTATAAACATAGGTGCTGCTATAAACATATATTGCTGCAGTATGAGTATGAAAATTTTCTGGAAAAATATGCAGAAGGGGAATAGCTGGGTTGGATGGGACCTGCAGTCCTAGCTTTTTTAAAAAAATTAATTTTATTGAGAAAGAAATAACAATGAAACAGTTTCAAAACAGGTTAGTAGAACAGTTACAATAATGAATATATTGCATATGGTTGTCTTCATAATAGTTATTCATAGTACAAGGTGCAGACATGATATCTTGTCTAAACACTGTTAGTACAAGTCTTTCTTCTCATTGAATTAAGAGAAAATAGCTGTATATCTATCCTATTTTTTTGTATATATATATATTTTTTTTTCACTACAAAATGGTCCTTTATTTATGTCCCCCTTTTTTGTTTAGTTTTGTCAGAGATGGAAGTCCTAGCTTTTTGAGGAATCTCTCTACTGATTTCCATAGTGGTTGCACCATTCTACACTCCCAGTGACAGTGGAGAAGGGTTCCTTTTTTCTCCACAGCCTCTCCAGCATTCATTATTAGTTGATTTTTTGATGATAGCCATTTTTTTCCTGGTGAGATGAAATCTCATTGTTGTTTTAATTTGCATCTTTTGAATAACCAATGACATCGAATTTTTTTTTCATGTATTTATTTGACATCTCTACTTCTTCATTTGAAAAGTGTATATTCATGTTAGATGTACGTTTTTGGGTTGAGTCTTTAAATTTGGAGGGTCTGATTTGTTGAGTTCTTTTTACATTCTGGATAGTAGTCCTTTGTCTGAAGAACAACTGGCAATTTTTTCCCATTCTGTGAGTTGTCTCTTCACTCTGTTGGTGATTTTCTTTGCTGTGAAAAAGCTTTTTAATAAGATGAGATTTCAGTTGTTGATTCTTTGTGATAGTTCCTGCATGATTAGGATTTTGTTTATAAAGTCTTTGTTCATACCTCTGCCTTTAAGAGTTCTATCTATTCTCTCTTCTAGCAGATTTAGTGTCTGTGTCACCTTTTGACTGAAGATTCCAGCTACCCCTCTTATGCCGTGAGCCTGGACTCATTGAGAAAGCTCCACTTACTACCTCCCTCTTGTGCATTGAGGGATATACTCTCTTTACCTTCCCCATACACTCCAATATTTGCTTCATATCCTTGCTGGGTACCAGGGACCCGCTTTCTTGCTTCTTCTCTCCCTCACATTGCTATACTCCAGCATCTAGATGCTGAATCTCAGAGGTGCAATTTCTCTGCTGTTCACCACTCTGACATCTTCCCCAAAATTCAAATGGATATTTTAATTGTCTATATGTATGTATTTCCTTTGCTGTGCAGAAACTTTTTAGTTTGATATAACGCTGTTGTGACACTAAGGAGCCACACACATGTGGCCACAGAAATCTGAGGTTCAGATCTACATGAAGAGAGAGGAGCCACAGAATGATTTTAAAAGATGAAAGCAAGTTTATTATAAAAGTATAGCAAATAATATATTGCCCCATGATGAGGCAGGGGGCAGCACAAGATGAACTTTAATCCTATGGGGAAGGTAGGATCTTGCATGAGAGGGAGCTTTTTGTAGGCAAGTGAGGAAATGCTCCATCACAGCCAGTTTTTCAGTTTTGTAAATATTATGTTCAGACAAAAGTGACTTGGTGCCAACAGGCCAGTGTGGCTGGAAGGGAGTGTTCCTAGCCTTGGCTAGGGCCTGGGAATGGCCAGTCATTCAGGTGCTAGCAGTACCTCTTTATGCTCTTTTCTGAGGAGATAGCATCCATGGAGAAAGGCAAGTAGCCAAAATCACTTTAGCAACCATGTGCATTGCACATGACTCTCATCATACTTTAACTTTTTCCCTGACAGCTGTTTGTCTATTTTATCTTTTTGGATTCTTTTTGTTTCTTTTTGGATTCTTGAGACAGGGTCTTGCTATGTAGTTCATCCTGGCCGTGAACTCACTATGTAGTCCAGCTCAGGCTGGCCTTGGACCCATAGCAGTCTTTCTGTCTTGGCCTCCTGAATTCTGGGATTACAGGCATGTGCTACCCCATCCAACTAGTTTTTCTTTTGTTGCCTAAGCTTTTACATTCTTGCTCAAAACATCTACCCAGACCAGCATCATAAAACATTTCCACTACATTTTCTTCTATCATTTTATAGTTTGGGGTTTTACATATAAGTTTTTAATGATCGAAATAAGTTTGGTATTATGTTACACAGAAGGAAGAATATAATCAACAATTATTGTATGATTTGAAATGAGAACAAGAGAGGATTTTTGTATGTTTCCATCACAAAGAAATGATAAATATTTATGATGATGGGTAATATGAGTATCCAATGATAAATATTTATGATGATGGGTAATATGAGAAACCAATACACAATAGATAAATAAACATACAGATACATTCCTCTGCATGGCTTAAAGATGAACAATTATTATTATTATTATTATTATTATTATTATTTTTAATGTATTTGGTACAGGGTCTCACTATGTAGCTCAGACTCCCATTTTCAACCTCCCCACATTGTGCTAGGATTACAGGCATATTCTATGACACCAAGACTTGGTGGCTGGATCATTGCATCTGAGGGTGGGGCCAGTGGGGCCTATGGTGCTGGGATTGAACCCCAGTCTCTGGCTTACATGAGTAGGTGATTAGTCTACTGTGGTATCTTCCTGGCCCAAGATGTACAATTATTACATGTCAATAAAATTCATGTGGATAATTCAGTCAACTCCCTTAGATGTTTAGAATTTCTTAATTAATTCTTAATTAGAACATAAGACTAGGTTCAGCAGGCTCATCCCTTACCTTTCTACTCTAAATTTGTATGTTAGTGTCATGGCAGCTGGTTGTGCATCTCAGTACCTTTCCCTGAGGAATAGAGGAAGCAATATCTGTGTTTAACTACGTGGTATACTGATGGGGACTGAGTGTACATATGTGCAAATATGTCAAAATGGGATTTGGACCTACCTTTATGCTCTGTCTAATTGATTTTGCATGCTTATGTGAGCCACATAGAGGGGTCCAATGGACCAACATCATTTCAGGATTTGTTAAAAAATTTGTATGATTTTTCTGATAGGAATAGCTCAGTTCAACATAATGAGACATACAAAATCAGATTTTCAAGTTTTGGAGATCAAAATGAGTCATCAGATTACTCATGCATGCTGATGAAAGTGATCCATTATACTAAAATACATACTTTCATAACAGAAGTGGGGCATGATGATTGTGATAATGGTGATGGTGATGACTGACCTTGGCCATGTGAACCAAAGTTCTTATGACAGTGAAATGGAGCAAGAGCTGACTGATACAGATACAGGGAGTGCAGACCTCATTGATTCAGATGATGAGGAAACAGCAATGCAAATACATGTTTGACTTTTTGAAATGTTACGAAATGGCACTTTAGATCCAATGTTAGAACTAAGTCCAAAAATATAGTGAGGGTCTTGGCAGGCTGAAATGTATTGAACAGAAAGCCTGCATTGCCATTCACTGTTAGGAATTATAACAGATGACATGCTGGAAGATGCTGTGAAATACGCAAAAGCTTAAAAGCAAGCGAAGCATTCTCTATCCACCAATAACCACATTAAAAAATACTATGATATTTCACTAGCTGAGATGAAAGCAGTCATGGGTCTAATGCACAGATTTCTCATGGTGATTGCAGGAATGTAAAAGACTGATAGAAAAGCGATGGGACAAATATGACATAAAAATTTATGCTCTTGTGGATGTGAAGACTTATTTTTTTTCTATTTAGACATTTATTATGGAACTCAGCCATCAGGTTCTTATTTGTATAGTAATACACCAAGTGATGCTGTGAACTGAGCTGTTGCTCCCATCTCCCAGACAAATTAGAATGTGACATTCAACAATTGGTTTGCCAATTTCCAATTGGTGTTACATTTGCTAACAGAGCACAAGTTGACCAGCACAGAAATTGTACAAAAGAGCAAAACAAAAATTCCAAATGAAACGTTGCAATTTCAAAATAAAGAATTATGTAGTATAACCTTTGGATTTCAGAAAGATATAACACTGGCCTCATTTATGGCAAAGAAAAAAAAAACTGATGCTGCTGATGTCAACGTTAACCATGATAGAAATATTGATAGAGAAACCTCAACAAAATAGAATCCAGAACTGGAAACTTTGAACAAGAACCCCAAACATGGAGTAGATGTTGATGAGTCGAGCAGCAGCTATGATGTTACTTGAAACACAAATCATTCATTGGCTAATGCTTGTGTTTTGCTTGATCCTAAATATACGTAGCATAAATAATTAGACAGTTTACAAAGAAATTAAAAAGTACAAAAAGTCATGGAGAAATTTTCTTAGAGCTATCGGATTGAGCTCATAAGAGATCATTTATAGCAGAGGAAAAACAAAATGTTTCTTCCCAGGGAAGTATGCAAAAAATTTGTTTTCATAGAGGACTTAAAGTACTCTGCTCCATGCTCTTCTGGCCTCGTGGTTTGTGAAGAGAAGTCGGCCGTAATTCTGATGGGTTTTCCTTTGAATGTGATCTGTTTCTTTTCTCTAGCGGCTTTCAGTAGATTATTCTTGTGCTGAATTTCTGGAATTTTAACTATTATATGTCTCAGTGTGTTTTTCATTGGGTTGAGGTTACTTGGCGTTCTGTATGCTTCGGTTACCTGAACTTCGGATTG
>NW_004524950.1:108020-109279 GCF_000260255.1 Octodon degus | reverse complement strand
ACAACTCCATCAGCCTATAGAAGAAATAATTTCTCAGGTAAAAAATGATATGACAATAATCATGAAAGAATTGCTCAATACATTCAGAGAAGACATAAATAAAAATGGAGAAGAATAGAAAAATTATGGAAACAATTAATAAACAATACAGGAAAGAATTAAAGTGCACGGAACAGATTCAAACAGATATCTAGGAAATTAAGAATTTCACTGAAATGAGGAAAATTTTTTAGAATGAAACTGGCGATAGACTTCCAGAGTTTAAAGATGGCATTGCAGCTAGTGAATACAAAAGGAAAGATCTCTTAAAAATAACAAGGAACTAGGAGATAGCAATTCAGCAGCTGCAAGATAATGCAAAGAAAAACAATATAAGAATAATAGGTGTCAGTGAAACAGCAGGATTCTACACAAATGGCACAAAAAGACTATTTGCAGAAGTAGTAACAGAAAATTTCCCAAGCACGGGAAAAGAATCTTAACATACAGTAAATGAGGCATATAGAACTCCAGTTATCCATAATTAAAATAAATATATACCTAGACACATAATAATCAAGATACCAGAGACTCAGCAAAGGAACAGAATGTTAAAGGCTGTTAGAGAAAACAACCAGATCACTTAAGCCAGAAAACCCATCAGAATCATAGCAGATTTCTCAACATAGACCACCAAGTCAAGAAGAGCTTGGAGTGAAAAATTTCAGGTCTCATAAGAAAACAAGTTCCAACCCATATTGATGTACCTTGAAAAACCATCTATCAAATTTAACAGATAGTTTAATAGATAGATAGAAGAGATAAGATACATTAAAAAGAAAAACTGAAGAAATTCATGACCACCAAAACTATCCTACAAAGAGTACTGACAGATATTCTAAAAAGAGACAAAAATGACCACAACTTCAAGAACAAAACTGAAAGGAACCACCAAGCAAAGCAAACAATTAAACAGAGAGGAAAATCAGGGACCCTACAGCAGGAAAATAAGATGATAAAGCTGAACCAATAAATATCATTATAAATATCAATGTAAATGGACTCAATTTACCAATAAAAAACAAAACAAAACAAGACAAAAGAAAACCACCAGACTGGATGAGTAGACCAAAAACAAAATAAAACAAACAAAAAAAATCCCCCAAAAACAAAAACTAAAAAAACCCCAACAAAATTCAATAATATGCTATATATAAAAAACACATTTAACTTAAAAGGGAATTCATGAGCTGAAAGTCAAAGGATGGGAAACAATGCTC
>NW_004524950.1:97255-103365 GCF_000260255.1 Octodon degus | reverse complement strand
CTGTTTATCAATAAAACTTTGAAAAAACAAAAAAAAATCAATACTATATCTGTATACAAACAATGAATGTGTCAAAAGAGAAATTGTGGAAAGTATGACTTTCACATTAACATTCAAAAAGAGAGAAATATTTAGGGATCAAAATAACACAGGAATTAAAAGATTTATAAGTAAAAATTATAGTACTCTCAAAAAAGAGATCAATGAAGATTTCTGAAAAGGGAAAGATATTCCTTGCTCCTGGATAGAAAGAACTACCATTCTGAAACAATTGTAAACCCAAACTACTATAAAATTTTCATGAAATCTTGATCAAAATAACATAAGCTTACCTCAAAGATCTTGAGAAAACATGCCTAAAATTCATTTGGAACCAGAAGAGACCTAGAATAACAAAGGCAATCCTGGGCAACAAAGGTAGGGCAAGAGGCATCAAAATTCCTGACTGAAATGATACTACAAAGCTACTGTGGTAAAATCAGCATGACGCTTGTGAAAAACAGACCCGAGGATCAATGGGACAGATTAGAAGATGAATAAACAACTACAAACACCTCAGCCACCTTATCTTTGACAAAGGGGCTAAACATGTTTGCTGGAAGAAACATAGTCTCTTTAATAGATAGTACTGGAGAAACTAGCTTCCCACATGCTGAAGACTAAAACTAGACCTGGGTATATCATCATGCACTAAACTAATTAAAAACGGATGAAAGATCTAAATATTAAAACTGAAACACCAAATATACTGGGAGAGAAAGTAGGTAGAAATACTGAAGACATAGGTGTAGGTAGAGATTTCATTAATAAAAACAAAACTGAACAAGAAATACTTCAAAGAATTAACAACTGGAATCTCATCTTTTTGAAAAGCTTCTATGTGTCAGAAGAAATCACCAACAGAACAGAAAGAAAACCCATGGACTGGGGAAAAAATGTAGCCAACTGTCCCTCAAACAAAGGACTTCTATCTAGAACATAGAAAGAATAAAAAAAAAATCCCCAAAATTCAAAGACCCAATCTAAAAATGGGCATCTGAGATGAATATATGTTTTTCAGATGAAGAAATACAAATGGCAAATAAATACATGAAAAAATGTTCAACAATATTGGTCATTTGAGAAATGAAAATTGAAACAACACTGAGATTCCATCCCACCTTTAAAAGAATGGCTATCATCAAGAAATCAATCAATAACAAATTCTGGATTGGGTGTGGGGAAAAAAGAACCCTTCTTCACTGTTGGTGGAAGTGTAGGCTGGTGCAACCATTATGGAAATGAGTGTAGAGTCCTCAAAAAGCTGGGATTGACATTTCTATTCAATCCAGCTATTCCCTTCCTGCGTATTTTTTTCAAAGGATTTGAAAACATCACACCGCAGTGATATGTGTGTGACCATGTTTATAGCAGTGCAATTTGTCATAGATTTGTCTAAATCTTAGAAACAACCTAATGCCCATCAACTGAGGAATGAATAGAAATGATGTATTTTTACACAATGCAGTTTTACTCAGCTAAAAAGATAAATTCAAGGCTTTTATAGGTAAATAGATGCAACTGGAGACTATACTGACAAGTGAAATAAGCCAGCCCCACAAGTATAAACATTGTATTGTCTCACTAGTGTAAGAACATGAAAAATTAAATAAATCCTGGAAGGTACAATAGATACTGTGAAAGGAAAAGAATCTTTTCAAAGGGGAGGAACAACCAGGATTAGGGGAATGATGAAAAAAAGAAGGAAGGGAAAAAGATAAATTTACCTTTATGTATAGGAAAGTTTCAATAATTGTACTGATGCTTGTATTGGTCTATTGAAAGGAGCAGTTAATGCTTAATTTTTTGTCCTTTTTAAGTTTTTATAACTTTTTTGACCTATTTTGCATGTTTGTATCTGGTAATCTGAACAACTAATTTGAAGACAACAATATGCAATGTAACAACTATTGTGGGATTCCTATCATTTTGTTCATTTTTTATGTACTTAGTACAGGGTCTATGGGGTCTCACTACACAGATCGGATTTGTAGTGATCCTCCTCTGTTCAGCCTCCCAAGATCTGGGATTACAGGCACGTGCCACCACTCCCAGTCTTGAAATCCTTCTCAGCCCACCCTGGGGGATAGGCCAGTACAGCATGCTGAGGATTGAACCCTGGTCCCTGTATCTGCCTAAGCAGGTGCTTTAATCCACTGAGCAATCTGGCTGGCCTGTTAACTTATTTTTATTAGTATACATTTGCAGTACATAATTAATACAGTCTCTGTGGGATGTTGGTACGTGCACATAATACAATTTAGTTCTCTCTCTCTTCGTGGTTCAGGATGCTCTTGGACTCTGTGTAGCCCCAACTTGCCTTGAACTTGCACCACTCTTCCTGCTTCACCCTCTAAAGTGCTGGGATTGCAGGTGTGCACCACCACGCCTGGCTACTCTTTCTTTTTTCAAACCACCTTCATAGCTCCCTGCTCTGTACTCTTTCCAACTGTTGCTCCCCTTCCCATAGGCAGAAGCTTTGTTTTCATCAGGGTTTTTTTTTTTTTTTGCAGAACCGGGTATTGAACTCAGGTCCTTGCGCTTGCCAGAGACATGCTTATACCACTGAGTCATCTCCCCGGCCCCTTCATCAGGGTTTCTAATCCTTTTCCCTCCCCTTTTCCCCCTCCTTCTTTCCTTCCCTCATCTCTTGTTCTCCAATCCACTTCCTTTTAATCTGTCCCTACTTCTTGCTTATCTTATCTTTATCTATCTATCTATCTATCTATCTATCTATCTATCTATCCATCTATCCATCTATCATATATGAAAGCCATGCAATATTTAAGCTTGCATGTGTAACTTATTTCCTTCAACAATACAGTTTCAGGGGCCAGGGAGATAGCTCAGTAGAATAAGCGCTTGCCTGGCAAGTGCAAGGGCCTGAGTTCAATACCCAGTTCCACCAAAAAAAAAAAAAAAAAAAAGTTTCAAGTTGTATCCATTTACTTATGAATGCCTCAAGTTTATTTTACCTTTTTTGAAAGTCACTTGATCAGGAAATATGTGAAATTAGAAATATCTTTATTTAAATGAGAATACTAAAGCTTGGTGTTAAAGAATTATGATTGCAGTGCAATGCATCTAAATATATTTAGATGTAGTTAGCTACTAACATACATTGTGTACACTAAATCGATAAGTTAAGGTATGATTTTCACAAATAAATATGGCATTTGTCTTTGATTTTAGGATTGAATAAATACTAAAATGTAGATTTAAAATTTTTTTTTTATTTAAATTTTTTTTTTAGTAGGGTCTCACTATGTAGATTGGACTCATAGTGATCCACCTGCGTTCAGCCTCCCAAATGGCTGGGATTACAGGCACACACCACCACGCCCAGTCTCAATCGCCATCTCTGTGTTCCCCAGGGAGGGGCCGGCATGGCACGCTGGGGATTGAATCCCGGTTGCTCTGTCTGCCTAAGCAGGTGCTTTAATCTGCTGAGCTATTTGGCTGGCCCCAAATGGGAGCAATATTTTCAAACTAGAAAATAAATGCCCAGATTTTAATCAAACTTTCACTTTTTAGTTCAAGCATCATTGAAAGCTTCCTACTTCAAACAAGAATTACTCTAAGGGGCTGGTGAGATAGCTCAGCAGACTAAAGTGCCTGCTTAGGCAAGTGCAAGGACCGGTTCGATCTCCAGCACCACATGCCACAGCAGCCCCGCTCCCAGGGTGGGCTGAGCCAGTCACAGAGTGTGGGTATAGTGGCACACATGTGTAATCCTAGCACTGGGGAGGCTGAAAACAGGAGGATCACTATAAGTTTGAGCTAAGTAATGAGACTCTGTAATAACCAAATACATTTTTTTTTTAAAAGGGAACCTAAAGAAGCCTGGGGGGGATAACTCAGTGGTCTAAGCACCTGCCTGACAAGCACAAGGATCCAAGATTGATCACAGGTACGACATGCTGTGTGTGCCCCAGACACCCAGGCCTGCTGAGTCAGCCCCGAAACCTGGCATAGTGGGGCACACCTGTAATCCCAGCACTGGGGAGATGAGTATCACTAGGAGTCCAAGCTGCATATTGAAACCCTGCAACAACTAAATACATTAAAAAAGAACTGATCTAGTAGTTGCTAAATAATGTACTCTTAGTTCTACCATTCCTTTGACACATAGGAGCTGCTCTTCTCATATGAAGAAAAAGATGACTGCTTACTTATATAATATAAACTCATGAATTCCTAGCTTACTCAACAGGCTATAATCTTTTATTATCATTGCTTATTTTTATTTTTTGCTCTGTTTAGGTAGCCTCACAATAGCTTCTGTGCTATATCCTTGGCCCCAAGGGTTTATTTTGATTCTTGAATGGTCATAGACTTGCTCAGTGGGAGAGCCTTTAAGTCCAGAAACTGCTGAAATAGGTGCAAGGACTGGCCGCTGCTTTCTGTTACCCCAAGGCCTTTCTTGGAATTATCTGTACTTGTCATTTGGATAGAAGGAAAAAGGAAAAGTTACATTTTGTTTGTTGACATTTAAAGTAGAAGAAAATGATTTAGATTTGGCATCTGGAATTCTTTTATATGAAGCTTTTAGTAGAAAGCAATTGCTTTATTTCTAATTTTGGTTTTCTGATTCTTGTGATGAGCTATGAAATACATTTTTCTGCTATTTTATAAGCACTTTTCTGCAGTATCTTTCGGATGTGAGCAAAATGTATTTCTAATAAATTGAAAAGCCAAATTTAACATAATCATCACTCAATTTCACCTTCATGTATAAAGTATTGGCGACGTCTTTAGGTGTTATGTAAGAATTTTAATCAGATAACTACATCTTAGAATCATGAGGTTAGATTTTAGAATTACCACTTTTAGTGCTCCTCTTTAAATAAGTATTAGTGCTGGTGTTCCTTTCACTACCTGAGTCTAACTAATAGTCCATGAAGAGTATAAATGAAGAAGCAAAAGGATGAAAACAAAAGCACTGAATAACTATTCACGTGCTCTGTCACCTGACTACTTCCAGCCACGTGAGAACCAAGTTGGGAGCGTGCTCTTTCCATCTTCCCTAGAGGTACCTGTCCTTGCTTGGATCACACTTGGGGGCAGCAAATGTTACAGTCTTACCTTGGTACTACCTGACTGCTTTGAAGCTCCTCCAGTTTGCTATGCTGTGCATTTTTAAAAAGAGAATAAAACAAGAAAAACAAAAGAAGATGATAGGAAATTAACAATGATTATTATATTGTTATCTTCAAGGTAGTTTCTCAGATTACCAGATATAGGCATATAAAATTGATCAAATAATATAAGTACTGTCCCTTTCAATGAACTAATAGAAATTCCTAGCTAATTATCTTAGCTGTCATATATATCATATATATGACATATATGATATATATATGTATATATATACATCCCCTATATGATATATATCTATATATCATATATAGATATAAATATACATCCCTAAATATACATTTAGGGATGTATATTTGTAGCTCCCCTCCTCCTGTCTTTTACCCAGTCCCAGTTGTTTTTTCCTTTTGATTAGTTTCTTCCCCTTTCACAATGCCTATTGTACCTTTTATATCTTATTTACTCTTTCAATACTTTACACTAGGCAGACAATATGATGTTTGCCCATGTGAGTGTGATTTATTTCACTTATGAGAGTTGTCTCTAGTTCCATCCATTTACCTAGTTTATCTCTCTTTCTGGTTGCATAGTACTCCAACACACTCCACACATTTTGATGTGAAGCTTTCATACTCTACGTGCACACCACACTTTGTGTTGATGGCTGGTGACCTGATGCCTTTTTCAGCCAGAATAATTTGTTTGGTTCTTGAACCTTTTCTTTCCAATCACATTTTATTGGTACTTTTAGACGTGTATAATGATCACATTCATCATGGGGAATTTATAACCTGTAGATGACAAACTTGTCCCTTAACCCCCTTCCCTTACTGCTTCAATTTCTCTTCCCCTTCCATTTATCAAAGCTTTGTTTTCAGTTTCTTCTTCTTCTTCTTCTTCTTCTTCTTCTTCTTCTTCTTCTTCTTCTTCTTCTTCTTCTTCTTCTTCTTCTTCTTCTTCTTCTTCTTCTTCTT
>NW_004524950.1:95028-96012 GCF_000260255.1 Octodon degus | reverse complement strand
TCATCTTTAACAGGTGGTTACTTACCAACCTTACATGGACCATTTCCAACCTTTGCTGCAACAAGACTTCTGCATCCCCACTGGGTGCTGTTGAGCAAATTCTCCCTACTTTTGTTTGTCTCTTGCATCACAGTGATCTTGAAGTATTAGCGGATACCTGCTGGGCTATTTCCTACCTCACCAATGGTCCAAATGAATGCATAGAAATGGTCATAAAAACGGAAGTTGTGCCCATCTGGTGAAGCTTCTGGGATCAGATGAGTTGCCCATTATGACTTCCACACTGAGAGCCATAGGGAGTATCGTCACTGGAACAGATGAACAGACTCAGATTGTAACAGATGCAGGATCTCTTTCTGTCTTTCCCAGCCTGCACACCTTGTAACTTCATGCGATAGACCTTTATCCTTCATGTCAAGCTCAAAGGAGGAGGCACCCTTTCTGGCAGTCCTGAGACCCATGTGATTGGTGGGTCCCCACCTGCAGCATGTGGCTGCTTCCACGGTGGGCAGAGGTGCTGACATTCAAGCTGCCAGATTTAGCAACTCTGGACACATCTACACACAGTGAAATTTAAATTTCAGATAAATGTCAAGTTACTTTTTAGTGCAAGAATATCCCTTGCAATATTTAGGAAATTTACAGTTTTGTTGGTATTTATTCCCTACTCTGGTGATTTGAATATCAGTGCCCCTAAAAAGTATGTCCCAAATATCATGAGGGTTTTACTTATACAAAAACACTGGTGTCTGGCAACTCTAGTGACATCAACTCCTGGAGAGTGTGGGCAATCTTCTAAGGTTATTATTATTATTATAGGCGAGGCTTGCAAGTGGTAACATTAATTTTACTCACATCCTGTTGGTAACCACCTGTCCATATTATGACCTCTCCTGGATAGGAGAGGGATTAGAAATTGATTGCACACTTGCCAGCGTCAACATTACACTTAATGTTGGATCATTATGGTGGATCATTACACTA
>NW_004524950.1:83623-94118 GCF_000260255.1 Octodon degus | reverse complement strand
TAATTAAAGAGTTGTTCCCCAAATCTCCTTGAAATTAGAGGTTGATTCACTGAAATAATTCATATTCCGTAACTTGAGATAAGCAAAACTTTGAATCTCAGAAAGAAAATTGAGAAGCTGTATGGATTACCTGCTTCTTTGCTGTGGAATTGTGCAATTGAATTTAGAATATAATAGAATTTGTGTTTCCAATAAAACCAACTCAGAACAGCTTCACAGCACAGAACTGAATTAGACCATAACTTTCTCTAATTAGTTTGTATAGTAATATTTTTAGTCTTTAATCATACCTTTTAGAGTAGAATTCTGAAGTACTTGAATAAATCCTATTGTTCCCTGTCCTTTGGAGTAGTTCTTAAGGTGGAAGTTAATAGATGCAGTGAAAAAATAGGTGATCTAAAGCATATCTTAAAATACTCTTGTTTATGAGTTTTGAAAAATTGTTTATAAGTTTTTAAAAATGAAAGGCTTGAACTGTGATATTCTGTAACTGCTCATTAGTATTCTAAAGCATGCTCAATGATAGAATGCACTGCTATTAAATATCACCCTTTCAGATGGCTTGATGAGCTTATGGGTGTCAGTGAAGAAGCTATCCAGGTATGTTATTTAGGAAGGAAAAAAAACCCAAACTCCTTGTTTAAGATGATTTATTTTCTGCATCCGCTCCTCTTTTCCCAAGAACCAGTTAGCATTTATAGATCAGTTTTTATTGTGTGCAAATGTCTTTATCGTTTTTCTTATTATAGTCTTCAAATCTGTCTGCCCTTGCTACCTGTTATCTCCTAGACCAAGAAGAGAAAGGCATTGTTAGACTATCATTGCTGCTCATTTGCTGCATGTTACAAAGCACTGCTGTGACGTGGGGACAGTGAGGTGATGGCTGTACCCTCAGGGAGATATTGAGATGGAATCTCTGAGACTTTGATTCAAACCACAGAAAAGAAAAATGAGAGAGAAGTTATTCTTTGATTTCTGTTCAGATTAAATCTGGGGGCAAGCTTATGGAAAGCTTGTTTACTTTGAAGTTAAAGGCCTGCATAGGAAAATGGGACTTAAATCTTCTCGGTGGTGACATTTTCATGGATGACATTAAGAATTTATTGAAAACCTGAAGGGCACATTGAGAACAAACTAAAGAAAAGGGGAAAGGGATGTGCCTGCAGGGTATGGTGAGGTGTGTACTGAGGATGAGAACCAGTTTGGAGAGATGTGACCAGGACTTTCGGGGAGAGAAATACTCTGTGTGGACCTGTGTGGAAAAGAAGGCTTAGAAATTAGTGAGGCAGGCTTAATTGCTGATATGATCCTGGATGAATTTTATCTTTCAAAAATATTTAAAAAAATAGCTAGCGATGTTGAGAAATGAGGAGCCCTACATGATAAATATGTCTTTTCTATTTCGTTGTCAGTGAAAAGCTGAATTAAACTACAGATTCTTGGCAAACCATTTTAGTATGATTAAAAACATTCATTAAATTTTCCTTCTAAAAGCAGCTTCCCTAAAGCATGGAAAATGTTAAAAATGTATTCACATTAAAGTCCTGTTCTTTTTCTAAATTGGAAAACATGAAAGCACATTAAAAAATGTTTTTCCCTCCCAGTGAACACTCATTAGACTAATAAGGAATTTGTGGGTGATGAATGTCCAAAAAGAACATGATCCTAACTCATTTTTTCATTTTTCTTCTCATAAAAACATTTGCAGATAATACAATCATGATTGCAATGGTAAGTTTATAGAAAGTAAAATACATAGACATTGAGGTTGACTTGACCTTGGAGTCATAATCCCAAACTCCCACATTACATGAAATAGAGAAAAAAAATGAACTTTAAGTACAAGATTACTTAGACCTTGTTCATGAGTTATTGCTCTCTCATACATTTTGGTGAGCCTTTGCTTCTTTTTATACCATTTCATTTCTCGGCTGTACTTTTACCATAAATCATTCATGCAAAGAAAGGTAAAATGTAAATGAGCCAATTTTTCATAGGTGTTTAAAGATCTGATTAAAGTTTTAATATGGGAAAGGTTGAAGCTATCTGCTAAAATAAAATTTTCTGCTACTCCTAGCCTATTTCTACCTATTATTAACATGCCCTCATCTCATTAGTAAACACTGTTACCACATCATTGCAGGTTATTATGTGGAAGGCAATTTTTGGAAACAAGATAGAGTAAGGGTTGTTGTCCTAACAATAATTTAGCTAGGAACAGATGTTTACTGCTTTATTTACATATATTATTACTTAGAGTAAGATCAGTTAGTAAGAGAAAGACCTTATGATGGCAGATTAACGCAACGGAATTTTTTTCCACTAATGTGAAGTCTAGAATACCTTCTGTGGCAGACAGAGTAATGACCCTCCTTTCTAACGATGTTCATGTCCTAAACGGAATCTATTGCTTTAGTTAGCAAAAGAGACCTTGGAGCTATTAAAAATATTGAGAGAGAAAAGTTTTCTTGGATTATCTAGTGGGCCTAATATAATTATAAGGCCTCATACAAAGGAAAGAAGGAGACGAGATAGTCACAGAAGCAGAGGAAGAGAGAGACTTAAAGATGCTGTGCTGTTGGGAGGACAGGTCCACAAACCAGGAAATGCAGGTGGACTCCAGAAGCTAATGAAGGCTGGGATGAAGATTTTTTCTTTAAGCTCCCGGAGGGAACATAGGTTTTGTGGACTCCTGACCCTCAGAACTGTAAGAGAATAAATTATATTGGTGTAGGGGGCCGGGGAGATGGCTCAGTGGAATAAGTGCTTCCCTGGCAAGTGCAAGGGCCTGAGTTCAATCCCCAGTTCTGCCAAAAAAAAAATTATATTGGTGTGAACCACTGTATTTGTGGTTAGCTATTATAGTAACAACAGGAAAATAATCTATTTCCCATTTGGCCATTCAGGAATGCAGCCTCTTTCATTTTATGACTCCCTGTGAAAAGACGGCCTTAGGGTCTCTGTGTTTCACCAGTGGGTGGAAAAATAGAAGGAAAGATGGTATGAGGGAAACTTCTATGGACAAAGGTTGTGAGTGGGAAACACAATTTCCATTCACATTCCATTGTTTTAACCTGTATCAAGATGTCCTACTGACTAAACAATTTCCCTTAGACAATATGATTCCCTTAGCTGTTTTAATAATTTTTCTCTATTACAAGGCTCTTCTGTTGATGCACTGCTCCTACTAGAACGCTGGTTGCCATTATCAGTGCCTCCTTCTCCTCATCTTCCATACCCAATCTCTGATTCTGTCCATCCTCAACTTCACTCTTTATCCAACTCCATAGCTATTGTCTTAACCCAAATAGCCATAGAGCTATACCCAACATAGCTGAGCATTCAGAAAAAAGATACAAAAATTTGGGTGTGCAAAATCCTAGAGACGCAAAACCGAATATCAGCTGGTGGTTATTAACTCTTCCTCATGATATTAAGCAACACTAGATTTTTAGTAACACTATTTATTTTCTCAAATATTGAATATTGTGAAGCCAAAGGTAAGGCATTTCCTCATATTCAAAGGGGAGATAATGATCTAGTCATTTTAAGTGCTCTCAGTTGAAGGTAAAACACAATGAACAAATAAAAGAATACATGCATGTAGATATTCATTTTAATGAGAAAAAAGATAAAATAGCTATGAAACAGTTTCAAAACAAGTTAGTAGGACAGTTACAATAATTAATATATTGCATATTGTTGTCTTCATTGCAGTTATTCAGAGGAAAAGATGTAGAGATGATATCTTGTCTAAACAATATTATTATAAACCTTTCTTTTCAATGAACTAAGAGAAAGTAGCTAAGCGCCGGGGAGATGGCTCAGTGGGATAAATGCTTCCCTGGCAAGTGCAAGGGCCTGAGTTCAATCCTCGGTTCCACCAAAAAAACAAAAAAGAGAAAGTAGCTGTATATCTATCCTATCTTGTGTATACATATATATGTATATATATTTTTTTCTTTTTTTTTTCTTTTTTTTGGCAGAACTGGGGATTGAACTCAGTCCCTTGCACTTGCCAGCAAAGCACTTATTCTACAGAGCCATCTCCCCAGCCTCTTTTTCTTTTTTTTGCACAACAAAATGGTCCTTTATTTACAATTTTGCAAAGTAATTAACACGTGACACTAGGTTGCTTAGTGATGAATAGCTAACCTTAACCAGACAGGATGTTCATCTCAGGAGTGAGGTAGCTTGGTTGCTTTAGGCATTGGGCCAAGTCCCACAAACACATATTTGATTGACTTCCTAGCTCTGTGGCTCCCAACATATCCCCCTTTTTTGTTTTGTTTTGTTAGAGATGGGTGTTCTATTGTAGTTAGAGAAGCTGTATTTGGAAAAGTCTTTAAAGGACCTTTTAATGTTTGATGGCAGTCCAAAGATTGTAGGTACTTGAATTTGGCAAAATAACCCAATAATGTCTAATAGTCCATAATAGTAGTGGGTTATCAGAATAACTGGCAATTGTCAGAAGTTATTGACTTGAGCCATTTACAGCTCAGCATATTAATATGGCATTACTTTTTGTACCTTGTGGTTGTACTTTTCTGCTGCATAGCTAAGACCAAGTTAAAGCAAGACCTATATAACTAAAAATGTAACTTTTGTATCTGACAAGGTCAGTCAAATTTCCTGAGGATTTACCTTTAAACCATGTAGAGTACCTTGTGGATCCTTTGTCAGTGTCAGCCCTGTGGATGAGTCATGGCCATTGCTTGACCGATTTGCTCTCTGTGAAAGTCTGAGAGAATGTGTTCTCTCTAGGTGACTCTCCTTAGTCACACTCTACATCGACATGCATATATTTAGTGGTAAAATGATCATGCAGAAAGCCTCAAGCAGAAGAGAGCCTCACATTCAAATAATAACCTTTTTTGCATTGCAAGTGTGTCTTAGTTACTTTTTTCATTGTTGAGACAAAATACGCCCCACCCAAAGTTAAAGGGGGAATGGTTTATGTAGTTCATAATTTGTAGAGGTTTCAGTCCATAATCAATGGGCAGGATGGTGTGGCAGAAGGACAGTAGTTGATGGGAAGGCAACAAAAGCAATAAGAGAGAGGGGTAATCTTCTTTCTGTCCCTTCTGTTGTACCCAGCCTATTGGGATTAGGGTAGTGCCGATCCATTCAGTGGCTTAATCTAGCAACCACCCAGTCTTAATCCCAACACCATTAATGCTAGCATTATACTATGAATCAATCCCACACTCTAGATTTGGTCACCTCTGAAAAAATCCTATGACTACTTAAGGCTTTGGGAGGATGTCTAGATACAAACCATAACAGAGTGGAATGAAAGTTCCTTTAAATTTTTGTTTTTTGGCATCTTTCAATTTTTTTGTTTTCGCATATTGGAGATATAGATCAGTGGGTTTTATTTTGGCAGATTTGTACATACACATATTTTAATCATTTTTTCCCCATCATACTCCTTCTCCCTAGTTTCACATTTCTTGGAGCATTTTAATTTAATACAATATTTATCATATTTATACCCTCATTACCTGTTTCTTATAATTCCCCCCTTATTCTCTTTCTCTAGCCTAACATTAGTCTCTAGTTTCTGGTTGTGCTTTTCATATTGCATATGTTAGGGGGAGCATAGAATACTAATCTTTCTGACTCTAAGTTTATCTTGTGCAACACGATGGTGTCAAGATCCATCTGCTTTTGCATATGACAAAATTTTCTTTTTCGTGAACAAATAATACTCCATTTTTTAAGGTACAAGGACTGATTAAATATGCAGTAGATATTTATAGTGCCATTCATCCCCTTTAAATTACCTCCTCTTCCACTTTACACATGCTTATTTTTTTGTTCTTTGTGGGAAGTGGCTGAAGCTGGAGATGATCACATGGGCAGGGTTGGAGCAAGGTCTGTCAAGAGAACAAGATACACCCAAGATGAGCTACACCAACAAGCTGCTCCAGCTCCAACAACTTGTGGCACCATGCAGATAGGTTGCTAGGCAGAGGGTGTCACATGACATCAAACTGCTGAATGTATAAATAAACACGCTGTGGTGGTTGAGAAGTTACTTTCTTCCCATCTGGAGAGAGAGCACCAGTTAATCTCAGCTTTCTGTCTTCTGTCTCTTACCTTCATTTCTCCGTCCTCCTACCAGCCTTCCCCCCAGGAACTAGGAGAGCTGTGCTGGCCATGGCAGTCCTTGCCACTTTCTGAAGCAATCGTAGTTCACTTTTGTGAGTGTCTTTATGAGATTAAAGAAAATACAATACATTCTGCTGCTGAGTGATATCTAACAAGAAGGCAGGCTGATAAAACATCACATTGTGTCCTCAACTTCTTTTTTCACAGATGTGGCACGGTGTGACTACTGGCTCATCAAAGTCAAAATGACCACGAAAGGCAAACATTTTGAGTAGATTCAGAACATTGGGGCAGCCGCAACAGTACAATTAGAGCCACTCATGAAAAAGAACTGCAAGAACTGCATCAGAAAATGGTTTGTTTCGCTTAAACCTTATTACAGTGGAATAAGTATGTCTGAAGGGAGGGGAAGTGTCTGCAGGGGATTAGTGGCAGTATGTCTTTACTGTGAAAAATTAAAAGAAATTAAAACACTTCATAGTTTTCCAATCATAATACATGTTTTTAATCTATTTATCTGTTGATGCACACCTAGTCTGATGTCTAAAGTCAGATATACTGACTTTAATTCTTTTGGGTATATAGAAGGGAATGGATCAAATAGTAACTCTGTTTTTAGTCTGTAAAGAAAACTCCACACTGTTTTCCATGGTGGCTGTACTAATTTACATTCCCACAAGCAGCACTTTTCTCCCAGCATCTTCGCCAGCATTTTTTTTCTTATGTATGTGTTCTTTATAGTAACCCTTTTGAGGGGCCAGGGAGATGGCTCAGTGGAATAAGCGCTTCCCTGGCAAGCGCAAGGGCCTGAGTTCAATCCCCGGTTCCACCAAAAAAAAAAATAGTAACCCTTTTGATTGGGAGGAGGTAAAATCTCAATGTAGTTTTGACTTCTATTTTCTTTAAGTTCATGAGAAATAATTTACCTTGTTTTATCAGAACTCTTGATGAGCTGTGTGGGGACATGACCAGGGGTCCTACCTCTTGCTTTCTTCAGTGGCAAGAAAGCACTGAAGAGAGTGTCTGTGTAGATGCGACACACTGCTTCACTACACTTCAACAGATGAGTTCCATCTGCACCTCAGATGGTGCTACTTCATTTGTATTTTTACCAATATATAATGTTTTTATTTTTAAAGAAGAAATGGGAATCCTTCAAGTCCCAGAAAAATGTACACATTGTGATATGTTACTGAAATATGTGTCATCTCATTTCGTGCAAGCCTTCTTACAGTGCATGCATGCATTTGTCTAAAGATTCTTTATAATGACTTGTTAAAGTATAGCTATGCTTGTATGTTATGAAGTAATACATATTTACACTAAAACATTAGAACTAGAAATAGAATTAGCACCTGCTATCCCTTAGTGCACATCTTTTCTAAAAATGTTGATCTATCATTCTCAAGAGCTCAAGTGTTAAAGCATTCTCATTGTACAATGTCATAGTGAGCAAAAGTTTTCTTTAGATTTTATAATCTTTTCAAGTATTTCTATCCATCTCAAAATAGGACACTCCTGTCCACATAATTGCTCTTTCAAGACATGTATCTAGTTTTTTCTTGTACCTTTCAGGTTAACTTTTCAGTTTCTATATATGAGAGAACAAGTCATACTTATCCTTCTGTTCTTGACTTATTTCACTTAATATAATGTTCTCTAGTTCCATCCATTTTGCTGCAAATGACATGATTTCATACTCTTTGTTGCTTAGTAATGTTATTGATGAAATACATACATATATATATATTTCATTCATGCACTTATAGACACCTAGCCTGATTCCATATTTCAGCTATTATGAATACTGCTTCAGTAAACATGGACATATAATTGATTGTTATGCTGTTTTCATTTCCCTTGTGTATATATCTAGTAGTGAAATCATATGGTAGATATATTTCTAGTTTGTTCTCAACATTGGCCATATAATTTACATTGCAACAACACTATTTGAGACTTTGTGTATTGGCTTTTGAGTAAAGGAGTGGTGTAGAACACATGGCTTTGGAACTGGAAGTGTTGAAGGAGATGAATTAAACAGGAATGAGATATAGTGAAGGGTATTGTCAAGAGATTGTGGTTGTGATAGAAAGGTAAAGTCACAAGAATTTTGATGCTTATTTCTGTGTCCAGGAAAATACTGAGTATGAGGGCTTGAAAAGGAGAAGTAAAGGAATCTGCTCGGGGTCACTTTGGAGTTAAAAAACCACAAATAAAGCTGTCAGAGGTCTACCCTTAACAGCTCAATGAGGCAATTCTGGAAGAAAAGTTAATGATTAGAGGTGGGAAAGGCACTTGAAGAAAGAAAGGAGGCATCTCATGAAAGCCCATCCTTTTCTTTCCCACCTCTTCAGCAATGTTATCACTGGCTGAACTCTTCCTCACCTGGTTATGCAAACTATTTTCTCAGATTGTTGCAGGGGGAGGGGTTGTAACTGCCCCTCATGTCCCTTGTCTACAAAAGGCTCATTTTCAGTTTTCATTTTAACATGGCCCGGTTGCTTCAGTAATATACAGAACAGCACATAACACAAGCTTTCATCCAAAAGTTGCAAAATAGAGCCAGGAGGTTAATCTCCGGTGTTTGCAAATTCTGAGGAAGCACTCCACAAACAACATATGTACTTATATGTAGATCACACAGTGGATCACAATTATAAATTACCAATAATGTTTTTCATTAAAAAATCAAAAGAAGATATCAGCATAGATTCTCAATGAATATATGAATGCATGAAGTTTGCTCATTACATACAAAGTATTGGGTGAGTACAAAGGAGCATAAGGAATAGTCTTTGCTCTTGGAAATTTTTATTTTGGATAAGGAGACAAGCTATGGACTTATAGATGTGCAAATAAAAATACAAGAGTAATTAATTTAATATATTGTTTTAGGCAACAGTTCAACTCAAGTAGAATTAAGCACCTCAAGGAAGGTATCCGAGCAGCAGGAATGTACCCAGGAGCAGGAACAATCCCCCAAGTTATAGGGGGGAATCAGGTAATTTGTTCCAGTAACCAAAAAATTGATGGATATAAGACCTTATAATTAAATTAGCTATCACAAAATGATCCAGAGAAATCAAACCCATTAGAGATGTAAATTTGTCTTAAAACATTATTTACTGCAATATTTCCATCTTACTGACTATAGGAGAAAAATAATGATGTAAATTTGTAGTAAATTAATGATTTCAAAATCAGTTGAAGTATCCTCAGGGCTTCACAAGAGCAGCTGCCAAACTGCTCAGGCACCATGTGCATTCTCTTCTTCTCTCTTCCTCTCCTGTTGTGGACTCACTTCCTGTCAGACTCCAGAATCGCGGGTTTGCATGTGGCTGACTGACTACTTGATCCCTTTCCAACTTTTCAGTCAAAGAAATCTGATCATGCTAATTGGATTAAATATCCATCACTGATCCATCCACCCATGATTTTCATGACTTTTTGCTACAGTAACTCTATCAGGGCTCGGGGAAGTTCCTTTTAGTGTAGTCACCCATTCTAGTGTAAATATTTTGATCAGGAGTAGATATCCTTATTCTAGCACTTGTAGGCATGGCTGAACCACTCAGATTCCAACCAGATAGCACTTTGCTGCATTGTAAGAACAATAAGTACTTGTAATAACTCATGATTTGGTCAGCATCTTTATTTGAATTACAGAGATTTTTCTATTGAATGGATGTTTGCACATACATTAATCACAAGGATGCTTGATTGAAATGTCACTCTGTCATTTGTCATATTAGTGAATAATCACACTTTTCTTTCTAGTATTTTGAAATTTCCCTTGTGAGAAAAAGTCTGTGTAGTGCAGGATATATCTTTGTGGCACAGTGTAGCATTATATGGTTGTTAATAAATGAGCTATGAAGTTTAACACAGGCAATTCCAACATTGAGGATAGGTCTGTCATTGTACAGGACAACTTTTACATCATATTGTTAACAGGCAGCTCTAAATATTAAATTATTTATACTGTTCATTCTATTCAGTTTAGTTCAAGGTGCTGAGCTGGGCAGGAAGTATCTGAAAACTGCGGTTCTTCCAAAACATCTCATGTGAGTTTCATGAGACAAAGTGTACACTACAGAAGTAGTGCACAGAGGAAATAGAATTATGCACTACAGTTCTGATGGCTTGAACTCAGCTCTGAGTAATCATGGGTGGCTTTAAAATCTGTCTTTGACATGATTCTGATAAGAAGATAATGTGTGTGGTGAAATGGAATTTCTCCACATTTGTTTTTCAGGATTCCTCTATTGGAATTATGTTAGTGCCTTTACCTCTTTGGTCGCTTATTACTTGGAGATCTCTGGGTTTTTTATTAAAAGGTATTGTGAGTTTTTTTTTTTTTTTTTTTTTTTTTTTTTTT
>NW_004524950.1:67101-82914 GCF_000260255.1 Octodon degus | reverse complement strand
GTTTAGTCCTGTCAGAGATGGGTATTCTATTGGCAGCTAAATACTATAGGTGCTTGCATTCAGCAAAACAATTCAACACAGTCCAGGAGTCCACAATAGTAGTGGGTTATCCGCAGAAGTTGTTGACTAGAGGCTTTTATAGTTAGAGATGGCTTTTATGTCTTTGTTTAGAAATAAAGCCAAGCAATTCTTCTCTCAATGCTGAATAAAATTTCAAATTAGTGAAAAGTTATTAATTGTAGCATTTGAATGTAACTGGGGAAGGTAAGATTAGGAGCCTTTTCTCTTTCTCTCTCTCTCTCTCTCTCTCTCTCTCTCTCTCTCTCTCTCTCTCTTTTGCATTTTAGGGAAGGGTTTACAGGGTGTTCAGGATCTCACTACTAGATTGGACTCATAGTGATCTGCCTGTTTACAGGCTCCCAAGAGCTGGGATTACAGGCGCACTCCACCACACCCAGTCTCAATCGCTGTCTTAGTGTGTCCTGGGGTCGGGGCTGGTGCAGCAAGTCCAGGGATTGAACCCCTGACCCTTGCCCTTGCTTGCAGCTACTTTAATCCGCTGAGCTATTTGGTAGGAGCCTTTTCTATTGTTAAAGTCCAGGGATACAACTCACTTGTTTCTGGAGAGAAGATGCTTTCATATTTCTTCACTTTCTGGCCTGGCCAGATGCTTGCTGATCTCTTACTAGGACAGCAAGGGACATGGAATTACAATGAGATTTCTAGTACAAGGGAACAGTTCTCTTCTACTGTAGCTGATGAGTGAAGCTGATGCGAACAGGGTGCAAAAGTAAGATCTTGATTTGTTACTGTCCCAGTGGCAGCAGATTAGCTTCTTTCTGTGGCTGATGTGGATGTCAGTAGCTTCGCATGTGACCTGCTCACTTTTTAGATCAGCGGGGAGACTCCAGGGAGCTGGTAAGGCAGTTGATAATCTCATTCAGTAAGGAAATCAGTGTGTGGAACCTGAGCCACACAGCTCAGTGTTGTTCTTGTGTCACTGGGTCACTTGCTGGTGCCATCCTTAATTCACTCATATATAACATCTTTATTAAGAATCTAGTAGTGGCTCAATACATATGTGTTAGGTAAATTGTGTGTACATTGATTTAGGATGCTGGCACAGTATATTTAATCACAACAAAAGCCAATTAAAACAGACAATGAGTAAAACAGAAGCCCAGGAATAGGCTCTTAATTCTCAATATATTGTTGTTATAGTGTTTAGAGTTCAGAGTTTAGATCTGGTTCTGCTACACACTTGTCTTGGTTAGTTCACACAAGGGTTTTGCCTCAGACGTCTAAATTGTAAATAATAGTTAAAATTTGTGGTATAGATGTGTTTCAATTTGACTTTTTTTTTTGTGTATGTGTATTGTAAGGCATTTTGTTCAATTCTCTGGGTACAAAAATTTATTACTACAGTATAAGATACGGATGGTCTTCTCTCTCAAGGAGAAATGATAGTGCTGTTGAGACATATAAAAACATAATAATACTTGGAAGAATGCAATAAATGTATGTATAATAAAATAATAGTTTATTATATGAATTTATAGTTTCATATAATAAAATTGCCCCAAATATCATGCTTTGGTGTGATTTTAAGTTTTCTTGGCTAGGCTATTTTAGCTGTAAGCAATGACGACAGCCTGGTGCACACACAGCAAGTGTTATAGCAGTGGGCATGTGCAAACACCGCTATGTCCATCGTGTCATAAGATGCTGTGTACAATATACAGGGGTCGGGGAGCTAAGTGTCATTCTCTTTCTTTACCTTTCTGTGTCATCTTGGGTTTTTCACTAAGTGTTCTGGGTATGGCAAATTGAGGCTATAGATTTCACTCCTGGGTAAAGATTAATCAGGGAAAAAATATTTGCAAAATGATAAACCTAAGGAATATTTTGTTTTGATTTAATGTATTCTCTCTAATTCTTATGTGACCACTTAATATTGCAAAGACTGGTTTCTTCATGGTGATAAAATGTTAAAGTTTGCTTTGTTCACATTAAAATCCCTAAGTTTTTAATTGCCCTTAATTCTCCATGGCAAGTTCATTCTTATTCTTAATGGCTCCACATGAGTGAAAATTAATTTGCCTTCTTAGCCAATATCATATTGTGGTTCTTTGATATATGCGCAAAATTCTTGGACAAAACTTAAGATGCACGAGACTGTCTTTGTGTGCATATTACTAATTACATCAATGACCCAAATTTTATGATCTTTCTGTCCTGCCTCATTCCCAAAGGCTAATCATGTATAGCTATCATATAATTACTAAAATGCTAGATTCTGTTGAAATAAAATTAATTTTTAGATCAAGGACAACTGGTACTTAATAACTCCTTTTTCTGAGGTGGGAATCTCACTGTATAGTTCAGTTTGGCCTCAAACTTGTGACATTTCTCCTTCTTTAGCCTTCCAAGTACTGGGGTTACAGGTGTGTGTCACTATGCCCCGCTTCTTAGTAACTCTTATTTAATGTATGGATTTGACTTAACAAATGGAGCCTGAGTGGCCATGGGACAGAGTTGCTCCATTTAAACATGCTCCACAAGGTCTTCCTTGTTCCTCCTCCTGATGATCCAAGACCCACCCAATTAATGTCATTTACTTTAGAATTAAACCAGGTGACATTTTTTATAGTTTCTTATTTCTGCCAGGTCATTTGGTAAGTCTTTGTTTTTAGTTGTGCTTCTTTCTGTTCTTGGGATGTCCTTTGTCCAATGTTCTACTTATGAAACATCTCACCTTTCAAGAGAATATGTATTACAGTAGTAGAGAGCACTCACTTTTGAGATAGATGGACCTGGGTTTAGATCCTGGGTCCCCCACTGACTAGCTATATAGCTTTGATCAATTCATCTAACTTTCTTTTCTTATTTTCTTATTTGTAAACTGGGCATCATAATATTTACTTCAAAATGGTCATTATGAAGATTAAATTAAATGAATTAATGGATGTAAAGTACTTAAAACCATGCTCGAAACATTATCACTCAATAAATAATAGCTTCTATGACACAATTCAACTTTATCTATAAAAATGTTGTAAAGCCCCTTACTTTATTGGGATAAGCCATTCTATGTCAGTTGTTGGGCCATGAACTCCAAATCCATCTTTCTTCTGTAGCTTGGACTACAGTGCTGGGGCTTTGTTGTTTTCTTGTCACTGGGACACAATATCTGACACCTGCAGCTGGAAGGAGGAGAGGTTTATTTTGGCCCCAGTTTCAGTCTATGGTTGTCTGGATCCAAGGTAGAGAAAAGGGTGGCATAGGGCATGTTTCCACTCATGGAATCCAGGAAAGTGAGAGAAGGAGGAGCCTGCAGTGCCCATCTCTTCTGACCAGACTCAAACTCTGAACAACACGCTTGGCTCTGAACCCATCAGGGGATTAGATTACAGAATGAGTATAGCACTACTGTGATCCAAAAGCTCTGCCTCTGAGCACAGAAGGCTTTTGGAGGACATTCCCGATCTCAGCCGTAACAGGTTTAGACTCTGCCAACCACATTTCTGTTGGCTTAGCAGTCTCGGAGTAAGGCTTTGCCAGGGCAGTGCTAGAGAAGCTGTACAGTTAGTGGTGAGTTTGCTTCTTTCTAGCTGGTTCATGTAGGCTTCCTAATTTCATCTCTCTCTGTCCTGGCAGTTTCAGTGGAGTTTAGTTCGTAGTTTTTCTAGCAGGATCAGTCTTGTCCAGTTCCTTCAGAAACACATCAGGTAAACAGTTTCATGGTCCCCTCGTCTCTTAGAAATCTGGATCATAGGCACAGGACGCTGTCCTTCTGAACATCTACATTTTGATAATTTTCAACCCTTTTTCTTTTTCTTTTTTCCAAATGTGGGAGAAGTAGTGACTTCCTGCAGTTGATAATCAATGTGATGCCTTAGAGTTCTTTCTTTGCTTTTTTAGCTAGTCTCTATATAGTTAGAAATGATTTATATTACATTATCTCTATTAAAAACAACTAGGGAGGACACTATACACTAACTGGACTTGATGGATAGTAGGAAGAGTACAGACTCTCTTCTTTATTCTTTCTCTTTTAAACTAAGCTAGGTTTTGTGCCCTCGGTTCTTCAAAACTAACTGATGCGTGGTAGGAGTTCACATAGAGAGATGGCCACTGGGTGTAACTCTCCAGGGCCCAGCCTCTATATCCCAGCCTATGCTAATCCCATTCAGTCCCCGCCACACCCATTCCTCCTCCTTTCTCTGTGCCACCAGCTGCCTCAGTGTGTGCTTTGGGATGAACTGAATGCACAGCATTCGAAACTGATCTGTGCTGCAAGTGAACCAATGAGAACAAATGAGAATTACTAACATCTCAGTTTTTCAAGCTGCTGCAATGAGTGAGAATAATTTTGGCTTTGAAGATGTGTTAGTGTGATCTATTTTAGAATACAGATCCTTCATAGTTAACCAAAAGGGATGCACTTGGGAAACTCAGATACTTTTTCACACTTTTATAACCAATCTATCTTTTACCTTATTAATAAAATATAGTTGCAATAATTGCTCTTATATATGTCAGAGATATGATATATAAATATATTCATTAAATAATTTGTGCAGTGTTATGGCTTAAACCTAGAATGCCCCCCTAAAACTCTCATGAGCTTAGAAGAGGGGCTTTTGGAGGTTATTGGCTCATGTGGATGCTTTACACATGTGCAGATTCATCCATTCTTGAGTTCAGCAGCTGAGGGTGCTGTTGGGCGTGGGGCCTGGGCAGAGGTGGGTCACTGGAGGCGTGACCTGGAAGGGTGTGCTCCTTTCCTGTTCTTCCCTTCTCTTTCTGTTACCTGGGCACCATGATCTGAGCAGTCTTCCTCAGCTGGACCCTTCCACCAGGGCCTTGCTGCTTCAAAGCCAGCCAACCGTGGACTGAGTCCTGTAAGAGCCAAGAATCAATAAAACAAGACAAAACAAAAAACCTCTCAGAGCCAGGCATGTTGACACATGCCTTTAATCCTGTACTCATGAGGTCAGTGGGTTGTTGTCATAAGTTCAATGTCAGCCTTGGATATGTAGCTGACTCAATACAACCAAAAAACAAAAGAAAGCAGCAACAATGAAAATAACCTCTCCTCCTTTAAGTTGTGTATGTTGAGTATTGCATCTTAGTTATGAGCAAAATGATCT
Source organism: Octodon degus (assembly GCF_000260255.1). NCBI lineage: Eukaryota > Metazoa > Chordata > Mammalia > Rodentia > Octodontidae > Octodon > Octodon degus. The sequence continues at coordinate 77,761 of NW_004524950.1, read as the reverse complement.
AGACACAAGTTGTTAGGATTTTAAGAAAACTGAGGCCCAAACACCATGTAGGCTATGGTTAACGTGTTTTCCAGATGAGTTCAAAATATTATCTATAAAAGACATTAAGCTATGTTGAAAGCCTTAGACTGCTTAACTTAACATAAAATATTCATTGGATTTCACCAAAGAAATAATATTGATGAAAAGATAGGAGAATTTAAATTGCATAATTATGAATATAACGAAGTTGGATTTTATTTACCAAAGTGCTCCTATCTTCCACAACTGTGTTTAAAGAAAGGAGTCATTGTAAAAGAATGATGAAGCACCTCAATTTGACTGATACAGAATTTGGGCTGGGGCATGAAGAATTATTTTATTTCCAATACTGAATGGGTGAGGGAACAGATCAAGTAATGAATTTTATATTATTTCAGTTTTTATGCTGGATCAATGTTTGCTATCACTGAAATTTTTCTTGAGTAAATTTTTGGTTTAGAGAAAATTAGAATTGATTTATTTGTAATGTAGAATTCATAATGGAAGCAACTAGAAGCCATGCCGAATATAAACTAAATATGGATTTCTTGTCTGCGTGTATAAAAGACATCACTTTGGAGGGAAAAAACTGACCTGTGGTTAACCCAATTTCTTATCTGGGTGTCTGTGAATGATAACTATAGTGAATGGTATCTAGAGTATAGTAAGAAAAGCCCGATATCTTTATGCTCCTAGATAAAAATCAAAGAATTCAATAAAATTCCAATGAAATGTCAGGTAATTCTACCTTTTAGATACACTTAGCAATTGAATCACCATCAAAAGAATTCAGTTTTGCACACAGGGAACAATTTATTACTTTTGGAGAAACAAACAACTGAACAAATTTCATTTTAGAGCAAATGGGCAGTTGAATTTCAATGGCTTAAATAATTTTTGTTTGCTGTAAAAATGCCTGCTATACAGTAGAATTATAAGAAAATCCTATAAAATAATAAAAATTGCATTCATAACCCACTGTTACTTTCAGATAATAAGACGTTTGATTTTCTCCACTGAAAAATTTTAGCATACATTCTGTATGACTTATACAGACCTGGACCCTGAGATTTTTCATGTGCATGATGATTTCTAGGATTATATGTTTCCCTCCATATGTAGCTATAAAGAAATGTACACGTGCCAGCTCCACACAAGGAATGTAAACATTATGTACTATAAATGTTTTATGTATTATGTATTACTAATGACAACAAAAGAAATGCTAGGCAGATGACAAGATTGATGAGATTTATTGTGTTCATACAACTGTCCTGGGTCCAGAGATGGGTATGCAGTGAGAAGAAGGGGGAGCAGATACAGCAATGAGGAGGACATCGTGATCTGACTGCACTTTCAGTGAAGTGTGAGAACTTTGGAATTTCATGGTTCTCAGCAGAGGTTGAGTCAAACAGAGTAGAAGCTTATTATTTATTTATTTGCTTTTAAAATTTTATTTATTTTGTATTTATTTTGATGAGAAAAAAGATAAAATAGCAATGAAACAGTTTCAAAGCAGGTTAGTAGCACAGTTACAATAATTAATACATTGTACATTGTCTTCCTAATATTTATTTATATATTTTTTACTTTATTTTTAAAATTAATTTTATTGGGAAACAAATAGCAATGAAACAGTTTCAAAACCAATTAGTAAGACAGTTTCAATAATTAATACATTGCATATTGTTGTCTTCGTAGTGGTTATTCATAGTACAAGATGCAGACATGATATCCTGTCCACAAACACTATTAGTACAAATTTTTTTATTCATTGAATTAAGAGAAAGTAGCTGTATATCTATCCTATTTTGTATATACAGATACAAAATGGTCCTTCATTTGGATCCCCTTTTTTCGTTTAGTGTTGTCAGAGGTGGGTATTTCATTGCCATTTAAATATTGTAGGTGCATGAATTCAGCAAAATAATACAATACAGTCCAGTAGTCCATAATAGCAGTGGGTTATCTGTAGGACTGGCAATGTCAGAAGTTGTTGATTTGAGCCTTTTATGGCTCAAAAGCTTATTATTTTACATGTTGATCATATTCTGGCTCTCATTGTACTCATTTTGTAACAGCCCAGTAGAGTTTGCCCAGAGCTATAACTTGCCACTGATTCATAGGCTATAACGCTGGTAGCAAAAGGATTTAACTTTAAGACAAACCCTTCAGGGAGTCTTCCATTCATTGCAACCAAATTTCAAAACTTCTCATGCAGAGGAAACACACTGGTACCAGACGTTGGGGACACAATCAGTTCTTCTTTTAGTTTGGGCTGCTATAACAAAGTACCATAGATGGGATGGGAGACAAAAAAAATTTTTTTTCTTATAGTTCTGGAGTGTAGAAGTGTGAGACGAGGGAGCCAACATGGTTGTGTTCTGGTGAGGGGCTCGTCTAGGTTGCAGACTACAATGTTCTTGTCGCATTCTCACATGAAAGCTCTCTAGGATCCTTTTAAAAAACAGAATGCTAATACTATTCCAAAGGACTTCACCTTTAGGATTTAATGACTTCCAAAGACTCCTCCTCCTAAAATTCCTATTATTTTGAGTGTTAGGATTTGTTAATTGTGACTCTGGCTGGCTTAAGAGATTCCTGGCACAATAATTCAATGTCTGGGTCAGTCTGTGGGATGTTTCCAGAAGTCATTGGTGGGTAGGCCACCAAACAGAGTGGAGGATGTGTCCTGATTGTCAGTGTCACCATCCAATAGACTTGCAGCCCAGATAGAGTGAAAAGAGCAGCAAAGAGATAGCCAGGTTGTATTTTAAAAAACTCCATTTGGTGCCTGGTTAGCTGCTGCCGTTGAGTTTAGATACCAAACTCCAATTTCTTCAGCCTTTCAACACAGTTCATGCCAGGAACTCTCCAGGGAGCATCTAGGCTTTCCATTTTGACCTGGCACTGCATTCTTGGTCCTTCTTTCTCTGAGACTTCCAGCTTCGTGGGCTAAGCAGCTATTGCATCATGTGGATCTCTAGCACGAAGACAGCCATTGTGGACTAGCCAAGCTCTGATCCTGTAATCCAATCCCCTTTCATAATTTTATATACATATAGTATATAGATAGTCTATATTTCTATTAGTTTTGTTCTGCTAGAAAATTTGAACTAATACATGATTTTGATATATGACTGTAAGGGAGGGACCTTAAGCATGTTGCCTGTAACAGTCTCCACCCTCTGAGAGTAGGGACTCTAACAATGTTTATAATGTGGTAATTGCTTATTTGACAATGGCTTCAGGTCAATTTTTAAAATGTGTTTATTTAGTTATGTGTTTTGACCAAGTTGAACACTTTCCCCACCATCTTTTGAAGCAGGAATAAATCCATGTAGTTGATTTTGTGCTGTGGACAGATTCCCCTCCCATCGGCTAATCCAGATTGGGATTGTAAACTTTCAGGTCAGCCAGGGAAGTTTTCCCCACAAGATGAAACAGTGAAGAGAAAGCTGATTCAACCATGTAATTCCTGTGCTTCACCCTGAGATTCAGGGTATGTTAGAAGGAAAAAGGTTTAAAATAATCTGAATGGGGGAGCTGTAGAGTTTCTGGGCAGGACTCAGACAGCACCACCTCCTCTTCTCAATGCACATGTTCATGCTGATTCCTCACTGGTTGGTGCTGTCTCACTGGCTGTGCGTGCACTTGAGCTATGTGTGGGGTACACTGGATGGATTTATTTGCTACTGCTTCATTTTTCTTTAAGACACAGAGAGAAGAGGGTAATTTTGGATTTAGAGTGTGGTTATCAAAATTGTATTTTTGTCAAGACTTGCTCACTGATTTGATACTATCTCAGAATTATAGAACATCATTGTGTCTTTTAATTTTCTTTGAAAACTAGTGATATTAATAATAAGGGGTAAGAAAATCTTCAAAACAGAATGATACCTTGCCTTCGTTTTCTCACCTTCAAGATGAGATCATTACTTACAGAATTTTTCAGAGCTGTCATATATCTTGTTAAACATATGAATATTATAACAGCAATGTGAGACAATCGTGGAATGTTACTGCTACTAGACTCAGTCCTTACCTCCTGATAGTTCAGTGGTCTGCTTAACTTTTCTTGGTAGACTCTAAGCCTCTTGAGGTAGAGGCTATATTCTACTTGTCTACTTACTTGCAGTGCCTGGCACACAGTAGTGAGGCTCAGTGAATATTTGGTATGTCAATATATGAGCTATGATGGAAAATACAATGAATGGTAAAATTTTAAAAAAGTATTGCTGTGCAGGACACATTGCCATTAATCTCCCTGTCCCTTTGAACACATGCATCCCAACATTCTTGTCACTTTCTTATGCTTCTCTGGAAGTCATTTTATTTTAAATGTCTTTACCTGTGTTGTCATGGTTCTTGGAGGTCCCGAATTGATTTAAAATGTTTGCCTTTCATGCTCATTTTGAGTTTGGGGGAAGGGCCGGAAGTCTCATGCCTCTTACTCTGACCACACTAACTAAAGGCCCTCATGAAAGAGGATGTCCAGAACTGCTTCAGAAAGCAGAGAGAGTGATGAGATAAGTATGTTTACCATGATGGAGAATATTTTGAGGGCAGAGTGCCATTTACTATATTGAATTAAAAAAGTAAACACTCACTGTATACTTTGATTATTCCTTAATTTACATTACAAAGTTAATTTACATTACAAAGTTAACTAATTATATTGGGCCGGAGAGATAGCACAGCAGCTTAAGCACCTGCCTGGCAAGCGCAAGGTCCTGAGTTTGATTCCTGGTACAAAGAAAAAAAAAAAAAAGGCTAATTTCCATTGAAATGCCATTGTATTATCTTGGTTTGATGTCCAATTTCAAACAAGTCATTTTTCTTGTCTGAAATACCTGATAATGTCATTTTATAATCATTTGATTAAATCAAATGAACCAGTATTTCTTTTCAAATATATCATCTTATTATCCTGCAGTTCAGTCATTTTTCTGTAGATAACAAGGAGTTGTGAATTATGAGGGATAAAAGCTTTACATAATTTAAAGGCACTCTAGGCAAAGTTTCTTTTCAGGTAAAAATCACACTTTATAATCAAGTGAAAGTGAACATTATCATTTACAGTACAGTTTTGTTTCTATTACAAGTGTTTGACTGTCATTTATTTGAGACCTATTTACATAATACATACTAAGTGAATGGTGTTCCTTCTAAATAAGTAATCCAGAAAGGGGCGTAATGAGGCATCCATGAAGCCAGTTACTACAGATGAAGAAAGTGATAGAGCTGTGCCATCAATACCATCACCAGGATCCTCTCAGCACACTGATTGGAGGGGATGGATTAGTACTGACGGTGTGTACCCACCTGCAGCTTCCCAACTCGTGCAGCCTGGTGGTCACTTTCGGTGATGGCAAGTTTCTTAGGGAATTTTAGATATATGATGTCATAAATAAACTGTCAGGCATAGTTATTAGATATAAAAGTATCATAGAAATTGCATCATACTTATTTTGAAAATTGTGCTTGATTTCATGCTCTTCTCTTTATTTTTTATTATTTAAAGAATACAAAATAGTAAAAAAGAATAAAAATGACACAAAGTTTCATTAAGCCAAGTAATAGGAATTCAACAGTGGTTTACCAGATATAAGCCTGTAAAGTTGGTTTTAAAAAAGGAGGGTCTATTTTATAAGTATTAACATTTTTCAAAAGTAATTTGTCATCTTTTCCTCCAGACTCAGTGGAATAAGTAGGGAATTCATAACTCATTCAATATCTATCTATGCTCAAAATAGCTACGATAGTACTATTGATTTCTTTTTTTTGTACTATTAATTTCTATTGGTTTATTGAAAGGCACAATTAACGATCAATTTTTTGTTCAATTCTATATGTTTATATCTGGTAAACTGAACAACTACTTTGAAGATAACAATATGCAATGTAACAGCCATTTTCGACTTCCTATTATCTTGATTTGAAATTCTGTATCATTTTAAATGTTGTTTTCCAATTTCCTATTCTCCTTAAAATAAAAAAATAAAAAAATAGAAAATTTCAAAAGGGAAAAATGTAAGGAGATTTTCCAGAAACAGTAATTATTGACTAGAAATGCTAATAATACTGTAAAACACTAAGTGATAAATTAAAATTTTAGTTCTTTAAAATAAACTAATGCTACTTTTAAAAAAATATAAAAATTTTCACACGCCCTTTATATTTACTCTTCAGTGGGTATGTCTGTAACTTTTAACTATTGTCTAGACTACCAGACACGAGCCGCCTCCCTTCTGGCTTGAAGAACTATACTTGGTTGGGGGAGAAAAGAACAGGAGACAGGAGCTCTCTCCTTCTTCTGTTTTTCCTTTCTGAACTCCAAAGGAGCTATTAAAATCTGTAGGTACTGCGGTAACGTGTGAAGTCTTGCCTCCCATTTCTTTTTCAGAGCATGTCAGATACTCCTGGGGTAAAAATAATTCTCTAGGAAGCGTAAGAACTTTAATAAAAATGTAAATTATTTTAGCGTTAATACTAAACTTCAGATTAGTGAGTATGGCAGTGACTGATGAAAATATCGGGTACTGGAAAAAAGTTAGAAATGGAAAGACTTCTTCAGCCTGAGAGATGGCAATGCATTATTACCTGAAAATCATTTCATTAAAAGTAAACATTTGTTTTATTCTCTAGATTCATACTTCATGTAAAGTCAAAGTTGAAAATAAGGTAATTAGTTTCAGTGGAATTTCTGTCTCCTTTCCCATAAAGGTCACCTAAATGTTCCCAGATGTTATGATTAATTTTCATTATTGCTCATAGCTAATCTTCCTTTTTGGCTCCCAATTTTATTCTTTTCCTTATCTTTCCCTGTTTTATCAGAGCAAGTTCCATTTTTCTGTATAAGGACCACAGAAGGATTAGAACTACTTATAATGGAAAAGTCTTATTTAAACCTCATTTTCTCTTCCTCTTTTTGGCCTCTCTTATGCTTGTTCAAAACCTTTCTCAGGTTACTTTCACTGTTACCTTTTATTCTTAGTCTTTTGGAAAAATTAAATGAAATCTCACCCCATTCAATCTCACCCCATTGGGTTGGGGAGATGGCTCAGTGGAATAAGCGCTTCCCTGGCAAGTGCAAGGGCCTGAGTTCAATCCCCGGTTCTGCCAAAAAACAAAAAAAACCCAAAACAATCTCACCCCATTTCTTTAGCTTTCAAACACTGTGAACATAAGTGTTTGAGTCCCTTGTTTCCAAGCTTGATTTATAGCTTTTTTTGCTTACTTATTGCATTTATTCCACTTCTAAGATCAGGGTACTGGAAAACTGGATAATTTGAAGGGAGCCTAGTGAGGAGCGATGTACTAGGGTTCAGGGGGATCTGGATTGCCACAGTAACCTAAGGGTTAGGAACAACTGCTTGTTGTGTCCAGGCACAGACGGTGTCATGAGCAGTCCCTAAGGTGGCCCTCTTCATTTTCACCTCCAAGAGTATGCTGTTCAGACCCATGTGGGTGTCCTTCCTCTAGAGAGGCGGAGCCTAGTCATTTGCTTCTCATCAACAGAACATGCCCGGAGTGATGAGATGTAACTTTCTTGTTTTCTTTTTTAAAAAATTCATTCGTTTATTTTTTGAGACAGGGTATAATTCAGGCTGGCCTTGAGCTCCCTATGTAGCCCAGCTGCAATCCTCTTGCCTCAGCCTTCAGAGTGTCAGGGAGATACAACTTCTGAGGTTAGGTTTTTGTAACCTAGGGCTTCCCTCTTACTGTAATTGTTCGGCTGCTTGCTCCGAATGAGGCTAGTGGCTATAATTGAGGCATTTTCTGAGTGAGCCTTCAGGACAAGAAACTGAGGGGAGCCTTAACCTATAATCTGTGAAGAATGGAATCCTGTCAATACTGTTTTATATTTAAATCTGTAGCAGAAGTTAACAAACATACTGTAAAGGTTCCTAAAATAAATATTTTAAGCTTTGGGGGCTGTAAGGTCTCTGTTACATTATTCACCTGTGGCATTGAAGTAGAAAACAACAATACATGATATGTAAATAAGTTGGTGTGACTGTTTTTCAGTAAACACACAATCAAGGTACAAGCCCATGTGCCTCCAGGGAAGGAGATGGTTTTGAGCATAAAATCCCAAAGGATCATAGAGACATGAGACATGTATGTATAAAAAAGGGCATTGTTGAAAAGAAGGAGCTGGATGTGGTGCAGTAATCCCAGCACTGTGAAGGGCCAAGGTAGAAGGATTGTGAGTTTGAGTCCCACCTGGGTAATTGAGTGAGATCCTGTGCTGGCTGGGAGGGCACAACTACTCATCTGATGGCAACCCAACGGTCAGGAGTGATGGCGTGGGTGGTCACTTGAGTTATGTTTGAACAGTATTGTGGGGCCCAGTGGCCACGGCTAAGCCAGAGCTAAGGGATTCTGGAACTGCAGATAGCCAACAGCCAACAACCTGATGTAACAGTTGATCAGATTCTCAGACAGCCTGGGAGGGAATAAGCCTGGAAAGGTGTGTGGAGGGCATGCATGTGGAGGGATTGGGGGCAGGAGATTGGATTTTATAAGGAATTTTAAGCTAACAAATCTCACCAGTGATGGGACATTTTCTGTACCAAACAGTGATGGGGAAAGGGAGTGTATGAAGTTTGGGTCACATGATGCTTGTATAAGTAGCTGGTTTAGTTTTCTTTCTTTCTTCTTTCTTTCTTTCTTTCTTTCTTTCTTTCTTTCTTTCTTTCTTTCTTTCTTTCTTTCTTTCTTTCTTTCTTTCTTTCTTTCTTTCTTTCTTCTTTTTTTTTTGAACCAGGGATTGAACTCAGACCGTTGTGCTTGCCAGGGAAGCATTTATTCCACTGAGCCATCTCCCCGGCCCTGGTTTAGTTTTCTTTATGCGTATTTCCCTATATTCACCTACTCTCAGATGTCAATTGCATTTTAAAAAAATTTATGTATTTTTATACTGGTTCTCACTATGCAGTTCAGCCTCCTAGTGATGCTCCTGGTTTCAGCTTCCACAGCGCTGGGATTATAGGAGTGCGTCGCCATGCCCGGCCTCCATGGCTGGCTCAGTGAGCCTGGGGGTGGGGTTTACACAGCGTGTGGCACTGGGGAACGAACCCAGTCCCTGCACTTGCCCAAGCAGGTGCTTAGTCTGCTGAGATATCTTGCTAGCCCTTCAATTACTTTGTCTAATATATATATATTTTATTGAAAAACAAATATCAATGAGACAGTTTCAAAACTGATTAATAGGACAGTTTCAATAACTAATACATTGTACATTGTTATCTTCTTAGTGGCTATCCATAGTACAAGATGCAGAATATCCTGTCCAAACACTATTAGTACAAATCTTTCTTCTCATTGAAAGTAGCTGTATATCTATCCCAACTATTCTGCATATACAGATACAAAATGGTCCTTCCTTTGCATCACCTGTTTTTGTTTAGTCCTGTCAGAAATGGGTATTCCATTGGCATCTAAATACTATATGTGCATGAATTCAGCAAAACAACTTAACACAGTCCAGCAGTTCACAATAGTAGTAGCTTATCCACAGATGTTGGTTCACTTGAGCCTTTCACAGCTCAGCATATTAATATGACTTAACTTTATATACCTCATTTTTATACTTTTCTGCTGGATGGTTAAGGCCAAGATAAAGCAAGACCTATATAACAGGAAATGTAACTTTTGTATCTTATAAGGTCAGTCAAGTCCCCTCAGGATTTATCCTGTAACCTTGTACTGCAGTTTGCAGATCCTTTGTCAGTGTCGGCCATGTGGATGAATCATGGCCATTGCTCGACCAATTTGCTCTCTGTGTAATATATAAAATTTGTGATTCGAAGAGTTCTGTGAGACATAAATCTTAGACTATGTCTTGAAATGGAACAAAAGTGTTCTAAGAGATGGAGGGATGGGAGCGGTAGGAGGAAAAAGAAATAAAAAAGAATTAAGACGTGTTACATATATGCACCAACTCCTCATGATGAATGTAATCACTATTTATTGAAAACATATACTAATAAAAAGTTAAAAATCTAAAGGGTTCCATAATCAAAATTTTCTAAACATAGACATTGCTACAAAAATAACTCAATTGTTGGCTGTAAGAAACTTCAGCAGTTGAGCTTGGTAGCTGATTGCGAAATCTTGAGCTCTTCTCTTTTTTTTTTCTGATATTTATTTTCTTTTATTTTTTCCCATAATTTTAATGACAAACAAATAGCAATGAGATGGTTTCAAAGCAAATTGGGAGGACAGTTTCAATAATTAATACATTGCATACATTCTTCCTAGTGATTAATTGCTGTGCAAGATGTGGACATGATATCCAATTTACAAACACCATTAGAACAAATCACTCTATTCATTAAGAGAATGTAACTATATATCTATCCCAATGACATTGAATACACAGATAAAATATGGATATTCATCTGTATACCCTTTTTTGTTAAGTTCTGTTATTTGAATATTATAGGTGTGTAAACAGCAAAATATTCTAAAAGAGTTCAGTAGCCCATAATAGTATTGGATATTCCGCTTGATTGGCAATGTCAGAAATTGTTGACCTGGGTCCCGTACAGCTCAACATAACACCATGGCTTTACTTCTTATATTTCATTTTTATACTTTCTGCTGGATGGTTAAGACCAAGGTAAAGCAG
>NW_004524950.1:39522-49836 GCF_000260255.1 Octodon degus | reverse complement strand
GATTATTGTTTCCTGCATCCTCGTTGTTTTTAAGAGATCCTTTCTTACCTTTTCACTAGCTGCACCAGCATCTTCAGGATCTGAAACTCTGTCTTCACTTTTACTTAAATGCTTTTGTGAGCTTGTGATTGAGATTTTAATTTCCTCTCTATCTCTTTGACTCTGCTTCATGCGATCTATTTCTTTCCTGTATTCCTCATTGAAGGAATCCTTCATTTTTCTAATCTCCTGTATTTTTTTTATCAATGTCTTCTTTATATGCCGTTATAAATTCTTTTACTGCAGTGTTTCTTTCAGATTGGGTTTCTTCCCTATGTTTTTGTAGTTGCTTCTTTACTTCAGATGCTATGAGTTCTGAGAATTCTTTTTTTTTTTTATTTCAGAAAAGAATTGCACTCTGAGTTCCTCTATAACTTTCTGTTGTTGCTTATTTAATATCAATGCTCTTTATTCATGCATTTGAGCAGAGCTATTTTCCTCTGCACTTGTTCTGGGTAGGCATTGGGTTTTCTCCATATGTTTTTGCATTTTATTCTTTACTGCACATGTTATTAATTCAGGGATTTCTTTTTTATTTCCAATCTGAGTTCCTCTATACCTTTCTGCAGCTGTTTCTTTATTTCAGAAGTCGTTGATTCATTGCTTTCAGCTGTGTGATTCCCAATTTGTTCTGTGTTGGTGTCCTCTGCACTTTTTATGGGTAGGCTTGAGTTCTGAGGTTGCATTTTGTTCCTTCTCGTCATTTTGTGTAGCACTGTCTTTTGACCTTTGTTGTAGATCTTTTTTGTAGTTATAACCTTCACACGTACTGAAGTTCAGGTGCACATCTACAAAGTTTGGATTTATCCAGCTGTTCCTGGCTTGGGTCTGGCTGCTGTGCTCAGCTCTTTCCTGCTGCTGTCCTTGTGGGTGAACCTCTTTTGTCCCTCTGGCAAGATTTTCTGCTCCTGGACTAGCTGGGTGGTTCTATCCTTTACACTCTCTGCAGGGTGTGCTGCTCCAGGGTTACACCCCAGTCATGTATGCCAGGCCTGACCTGAGCCTGGAGGGGACAGCATGGAGTAGGTGGGAGAGGCAACTCTCCCACACACTCACTGCGTCTGGGCTAGGACTGTTTCTGGGCATTCCCGGAACGTGGCAGCAATTTTTATTCATCGGGTGTGGTTGCGGAGGTGCTGTGGAGTGGTGTGGGGTTTCCCAAGGGGGTGGAAGAGGGTCTCACCCACATTGTGCCTGGACTGGGACCAGTAATAAGTCCCGTTTTTGCAGGGTAGCCGGACGCTCTCCCAGACACTCACCGGACCTGGGCTAGGACTGGCCGGCTTGAGCTCCTCTCTTGAAGGAATTATTTTTGTTTTGAGATGTAGCTTGAGAATTAGGCAGAGCACTGTGGCTTGGGTTTGATCCCCAGCATGACATGCTGGCCCTTTCCCCAGTTCATGCTGAGATAGCAATGGAGACTCGGCTGGTGGCTTGTGCCTATAATCCCAGCACTTGGGAGGCTGAAAACAGGAGGATCATTATGAGTCCAGTCTATGTAGTGAGACCCCTTAGACACTCTGCTAAATACGTTAAAGAGAAAAAGTAGCTTGGGAAGTAGACATGTATTGCTACAGGTTGGAATGGGAGAAGAGATCAAATGAATAACATGGTTCACTTTTAAAATAAAGACTGAACAGTTTGAGAGGGGGAGAAAATTCAACAATGTAGTGAGAAAAGAGAGGTTAGAATAGGGAGGAAAGAGTTCGCAAGCAGTGTTTAGGACTCCGGCATAAGAGGGCAGTGGTGGACAATGAGAAATCCCTGGTGGATTGAGAATTTTAAGACAGGAGATGTCCAATCTTTGATCCTAAGTGGTTTATATTGACAGGATATTGTTATGGATTATGTGTATTTGTCCCCTCAAAGCCCCATGCAGTCACTGAGGTGCAGTTCTACAGTTTGTGATTAATTTTTGATCCAAGGCTGAGATTATGGATGTGAGTACTGCTAGGATTATGGGTGTGAGAGCTTCTGCGATTATTGTTGTGAGTACTATACTCAGCCTGGGGTGGATGTGATCTTAAGGGAGACAGACTTGTTCTCTGCAGCCACTGTTACTGCTACTCCTCCATTTTCTTTCTGCCCTTTGCTGCTGCCATGAAAGGTTGCTGTCTCATCTGTGCCACTCTGTCTTGGAGCCAGCTGAGTGTGGACTGAAACCTCCAAAAATAGCTGTGAGATAAATAAACCTTTCCTTCCTTCATTTTGAGTGTCAGGTATTTGTCCCAGCAATGAGAGAAGAGTAACTGAGACAGAATTATTGATCTTTGCTTCTCCAAACCATCAAGAAAGTCTGATATTTCTATGAAGATTTATTTGATGCTCTTATGGGAAATAAGGTGCAGGTAAGATGTGTGATAAATTTAGCATTTATCATTTAGAAGATGCTACAAGGAAGAGAAACATTTAATGAAGAACAACAGGTGTCCAGGGAGAAACTGGGGAAATGCAGATAATAACAAAATTTGTTCTGAGCTCTTTATTACAGGGTGCAGAAAACCCAGCTCTGTTTTATCATCGATTAGCAGAGGTTTTCTGCAAGTATACTCATATAGATCCACCTTCCAGGGAGGAGGAAGCACTCATGGGACAGCATTTCACATGTCAGCCAGCCCCAATTGTCTGCTGAAGTCTACCAAATCTTCAGATGGGGTCACAGACACCTACAGCTCAATTGCTGGATGCAGCCTTTTATGCGTCCAACACCTGGGGCCCAGAGGGAGACAAAGGAGTGGAGCTAACATTATAGCTGTTGCAATTGGTAATGCTTTCAGCCCACCCAGATCATCTAAGGAAAAATCTAAGGGCAGCCAAGAAGAGTTCCTGTTTCTAGTGCAAGAACACTGGACACCAGGCACAAGATTGCACCAAGCCTCCACACGTGAGCAGTTAACATGCCCAACTCATGTACTGGTGCTCTGGCTGTCACTACTCCCAGAGAGGGGATAGGCCAGCCAGTACCCTCACTTTCTGCTCTGACAACTGAAGAGGTTCAGGAGAGCCTGTAGTGCTCCAGTCCACAGACATCCTCCAGATGAACTCTGGGTAAACTTAGATGTCACTGGCGAATTAATCTAACTACTTACTGATACAGAAACAGCTCATTCTGTTTTGTCTCCCTTCCCTGGAAAAATGTCCTCTTCATCTATAGCCATATTTGGGGTTGATGGGACCCCTAGACAGAGATTCTTTTTCCTCCTTTGATATGTCACTTTGAAGGCCAAATGTTTAACCATGAATTTATAATTGTATTACAGTGTCCTGCTCCCTGACCAGAAAGAGGTTTACTAGTTAAATTGGGCACATTTCTCAAATTCCAGACAAGGCCAAAAAGGATTTTACTTGTCAAGACTACACCAGGTCTTCCTGACCAAATTATCCAACAAATGGACCCTGCTGCATGGTATAACAAAATACACAGTAGGAAAAATTCTGCTGTGCCAGTAGTTACAAGACTAAAGGCCCCAGCTGTTTTCCTAACTGAAAGCAGCATCCAATCATGGAAAAGGCACTTAAAGGCCTTCAGTCTCTCATAGACAATTTTCTCCACTATTGCCTTCGGAAGCCTTTCAGTCCACTTGTAACACTCCCATTCTCCATGTAGTAAAGCCCTTGGGAGAATATCAGATGGTGCAGGAGCTCTGCCTCAGCAATGTCATTCCAATTCTTTCTCTAGCAGCAGATCCTTACAGTCTTAGATTTAAAAGATGCATTTTTCTGCATGTACTTACACCCAGACTCCTAATTTCTATTTACCTTTGAATGAGAGAATCCTATTTCCAGAAAAAAGCAACAATATTTTGGACAGCTCTCCTACAAGGGTTTAGAGAAAGTCCTCACTATTTTCAACTAGAGAAAGACTTGAGGTGTTTCAAACTTCAAGAAAAAACTATTCTACAGCATGTAGATGATATTCTAGATCATAGCCCAACTAAGACATTATTTAGCTATGACCCTATACAGACTCTCAACTTTCCAGCTAAGAAAGGATGTAAAGTCTCCAAAGAAAAGGCTCCAATATCTCTCCAAAAAGTTAAGTATCTGGGATATATTCTTCCACCTGGGAAATGACAGCTGTCATTTAGGATCCAGGCTATGGTCTTGGACCTCCTGTGACCAAATGGCGATGGTGGATCTGCCCCTACAGAATGAATTGGAATGAGAAACTCATGTAACTGCTGACCAGTTAAACTCAAAATGGAAAGGTCTCTACTCAGTGATTCTTGCCACATTCACTGCAGTAAAGGTGCCAGAGATAGATAATTGGAATTATTTTTCAAGAATAAAGCCATTCATACCAGGTATGGTGGTGCACACCTGTAATTCTAGCACTCAGGGGGATGAGGCAGAGAGATGGATGTGAGTTTGAAGCCAAGATGTAGTTCAAGGCAAACCTGAACTACACAGTAAAACCCTGTCTCAAAAAGATAAAAACAAAACAAAGCAAAGCAAGAATAAAGCCAGTTTCACCTCAGTTATTTGATGAACAAGACCATTCAAAAAGAAGATGCTACTATTTTGAACTCTGGAGGACTAGCGATTTCTCTTCAAAAAGCTAGACTCCTTTGTTGCTATTGGAGGTACAGAAATTTGACATGCTTCTCATATTTCAGATAATAGTGATGGTCAATGGTCATTAATTCTGTTCTTATTGTTTCCTGAGAGGTTTTCCTTCCTTCAACCCAGGCAGTGAGCCACAGCACCTCCAGGTAGTTGGAGAGCACATGATCACCAACAGTAGGGTCTACAGCCCCTTTCAGCTTGAAGAAGCTGTAGATGACAGAAGCCTCACTCCCTCCACTCCCATGAAGAGTTATGGGGATTTGCGTCTCTCAGGGAAATGAGACAGGAGAGGATGGCGTGGCAAAATCTGACTGGGGAAGTAGGCGTGACCTGCTAACTACAAGATCCTGGACACATGCACAGAACAGTTCTGAATAGGATGGCCTAGACCTGACATCAGCCTGAGGCGTGGTATGCCAGCATCACCTCTCAGGACCCGAATGTAGATGTTCTCCTGGGTTTCCTCAAGACTTAGGCAGCACAGAAGGACACAGGTGCCGGAAGACTTTGCTATCATAACTTTCTACAATAGCTTGCACTATGTTTCCCAGATGAGCTCATACTTTTATCTTTGCTTTCATTCTTTGTCTTTTTACTCAGCCCAAGCTTGCTTTTAGAGCAAGTTTCTCTCCCACTTTTCATTTTTATTTTTTTTGAATAAACTCTGCCCCGACTAAACAAAGAAACAAACACAAAAGAAAAACAAAACAAAATCCCCCAAAAACCAAAACTAAAAGCAAACAAACAAAAAAGCAAAACAAGAAAGCTGTGAATGAATGACATCCAAGCCATTTTCTTCCAGTTTTACCATGGCTTTTAAAATTCTGAGCAGCCTTGGAGTAAAAACAGTAATGAGAACATCAGTGAAAATCCACTTAATTTGGTTTGATCAGCACGCTTCATATTTATTTGGCTACCTATCCCACTAAACATCCATACCACTAGTGCGCTAAGGGCTATTCCTTGCCTTTAAATGCTTTTTCCAGTTCCAATCAAACCCTGCATTTAAAAATAATCTTCAAAGTACTTTGTTAGAGGCATTTGAGATCCACTAATTCTTAGACATCATATTTAGGAAATACAGACCTTAGTACTGAGAGAGAACATGAAGATTATTTTATAAATTGGCATGGCTTGATAATGGGGTAGATTATGAGGGGTATGGGGAAGAATAGAATCAGGCAATGCACAGATTTCTGGTTTTTTTTGTATGTATTTAGTACAGGGTGTTTAGGGTCTCACTACACAGACTGGACTCAGTGATTCTCCTGTTTTCAGCCTCCCAAGCACTGGAATTACAGGCACACGCCACCATGCCCAGTATTATTGGCCCCCTCAGCGTGACTCAGGGATGGCTGGGGATGGAACTCTGGTCCAAGTGTCTGCCTAAATAGGTGCTTTAATCTGCTGAGCTATCTATCAGGCCCTCAGATTTCTGGTTTGAGTCTCTAGACAGATGGTAGGAGATTTCAAATATTTGGGAGAAGGGACAGATTGAGGCAAACATCTGGTCAAAGTCAAGCTAAAAAATTGTTTTGAGCATGTGGATTTGGGATATCTGAGATGTTCCATGTTGAGATATTTAGTAGATAGATATGTGAGGCTGAAACTTGGGGAGAGAGCTGAGGCAGTAATTTTGCAGGTATTTGAGACCTGGAAGACCGTCTACAGACAAAAGTAAAAGGGAGATCACTATTGAGGAATCAGACATTGAGAGACCAAGTAGATGAAGAAAAGCCAGCAAAAGAGTCTCTTAAAGTAGAAGAAGACAAGGAAAAAGTGGAGAATCCCTGAGAAGATGGTGCAGCAAGAAGGAGAGAGAAGCCAGCTGGGGCAGGAGAGAGATTAAATTAAAAGGAGGGGAGAGGAATGATATCATTTAGCTCTGTGGTCAGTGAAACCTATAATTATGTTTTAACCCATGTAATTCTCACAAAAATCATGGCAAGAAGTTATTTTATGGGCAAAAACACAGGCTTGGACAAATTATATCATATTTCCAGAGACAAATGTGTAATTAGTGGGAGCGAAGCCTCACTCTTCAAGGCCATACTGTCTGCCAAAGAGCCCTATCATAACAGCAATGAAATTCTTAACTCAAGATTTTTAACATGGGGCCAGTGAGATACCTCAGTGGACTAAGTGCCTGCTAGGCAAGTGCAGGGACTGGGGTTCAATTCCTGGCACCACATGCTGTGCTGGCCCTACTCCCAGGTGTGCTGAGCCAGCCACCAAGTCCAGGCATGGTGGTGCATGCCTGTAATCCCAGAACTGGCGAGGCTGAAAACAGGAGGCTGACTATGAGTCTGAGCTGAATAGTGAGACCCTATACCAAATACACTAAAAAAAGTTAAGATTTTTAGTTTACTTCTACTGTTTTGACTTGGTATTCATTGGTGCAGTGTGAGAAGAGGCAAGATATTTCCTGCAAAGAGTTTTTCATTTTTGGTGGGGGAAGACTGGTAGAATTATAATGGTTGTTAAAAAGAGGCTATAAAATTTAAATGCAGGCAACTCCATTCTCTATTAATACAGAAAAATTATGGGACATCATAGTTCATTTTGAAGTTTATTGCCACAAATATTGAATAAAGTACGTTATGACATTATATTGACATCCTACTTCCACCAATAACTCAGGGCCTGGAAAAGTTATGCAGTGCTGTCAGTTTAAGCCCCAATTCTTGGTAAAATTCTCAGTAAATTGTTATGGAAAACTATCAGGTGAGAGCTACATGATAGGGTTGGATAGCTGAGCCAGGAGCTCCTCCATGTACTCTCAGTGTAGAGAAAATATGTACTATTTGGATTTTAAAAATGACTGCTCATTAGATATTTTCCTTGAGATATAGATAGATATTGGAACATGAATAGTTATAGAACGGTGGGGTTGACTACTGTCAGGTGAAGCACCTCACTTGCCAGGTGGGCTATGAAGTTGGTGGCTCTCAGCTGTTTATTCCTTTGTGTGCGGAACTGAGTCTACTGTGGATTGTTCAGTTATTTCTCTGATGAATATATTTGGCTGCTAAGCTGTGGATTTTTATAGAATCAATTAATTTAAAATTCTACCATCCAACAGGCTGAATACCAGGCAGGGTATCATTTTAGCTTTGTTTTTTATAATAAGAATCTTGTGCAAATTTCAGGAAAAGGCTACAGAAGAAATGAGATCCTCATTCTATAGCTTCTGTACTAGAATCAATTGCTTTAAAATAGCAGAAGCCAGCACACAGTGAATGCTCAGTGAATGCCAAGATTAATGCTGTTGATGTTAGGGAGAACCTTTGAGTGCATTTTAGATGACGATCTATCCTCTTACGACAGATAAATATCCCCTGGTCTAAGCTATTTACTGCTGTGGTTCCAGAGAAAGCAGCGAAAGGTGTTGGAGCAAGAACGTTGGAACCAGACCACCTGAGCTGGAATCCTTGTTCCTTCTAGCATAGCTATGTGACCTTAGGCAAGTCATTTAAACTTTCTTTGCCTCAAGTTCCATATTTATAGGATGTAGATGATAGCAGGCTTATTATGAGGTGGTTATACCTGCCATATACTAAGGAAAGCCCCAAGAACCTCAGTCAGTATCCTACTTGGAGTTAGTTCCATGCCATTACCTGCCTTTCATGCTGCTTCTGGAACTCACTCTCACGGGCACAAGTTGGATCCAGTCTCTGCCTGGAATTCACCTATTTCTGAAACCCTGCTGTTGGTCTTTTCGGTTATCTGCCATCTTACTTTCTAAGTTCCATCATCTTTGGTTCCTCATCCTTGTGAAGACCTCTAACTCCTTGCCACTTCTCTTGCCTCCTGCTCACAGGTCTCAGCCGGAGCACTGTTTTCCCTCTTCCACCCATGTTGTTTAAACTTCTCTTGCAGTGCCCTAGCTCCCTTGCCCACATGGAGCAAGTGGAGTGCCACCATCTTGGCTAATCTTGTGGAATGTTCTCTGCTTTTGTTCCTGGCTCACTGAGCATATTCAGAAAGCCAAAACATGGGAGATTAATGTCATTAGATATTTTGAGAGTCCCAGTAGACCTTCATGGCACCAGGTGATCATCTCTACTACCTTGGTCAGCTTCTTTCCTACTCCCTATACCAAGTTGTCCCAGTGTTGCTGACTTTTGTCATGGTTCCTAGCTTAGTCCTTTCTCATCACTGGACCTAGGAGGGCAAATACTCTTCACTTCCACCACTGGCTTCAGAACTGACTTTATTTGTACCCTTGTTTTTCTTCTCAGAGACCAAGATCAATTCCTCTACTGACACATCAGCTCCTGAATGTTCTCACTACCTATAACATGCCACTTTCATGGTGACCTGTCACAGACTCCTGGGTGATAAGCCCGGTGATAGGCTTAAGCTTTGTTCACCTTGGAAGCAGGGACTCATGGCCCACCATTCTTCTCTAAGCTTACTTTTCCCTGTGAAGCAGGACTAAATAATCTTCTTCTGCAGCTTGTTCCTCAGCTTCCTGAAATCTTGCTTCTTTTTCTTCTTTTTTTTTTTTTTAATGTATTTAGTACAAGATGTACAGCATCTCACTATACAGATCAGACTCATAGTGATCCTCCTGTTTTCAGCCTCCCAAGTTCTGGGTTTGCAGTCTCACAGCCACCACACCGTGTCAGTCACAGTCTCGGCACCCTGGGGGCGGGGCTAGCATGGCACGCGGGGGATCAAATCTCACCTCTTTTCCACCAGTGACCATCTGTTTGCCACATCCACTGAGCTCTTCTGTTACTCAGTCCCTTGGATACATTGTTAGAGACTTCCTTCTTGAAATGTTTTTTGAAGACTTTCCCTTGTTTCTGGTTTTCCTCTTACTTTCTGGCTGCTCATTGTAAAACTCTGTGGTGCTTTTACTTCTCTCTTTGCTTCTTGAAAAACAGTGCTCAAAAGGGTTAGTTTGTAAGACTCTCTGGCTCACAACCACTCTTTACATAATGTATTCACTTTTAAATCCAACCTACAGGTGAAACACTCACAAGTTTATGCCTCTTGCTCCATACCCACATTGATCACATGATTCCACAGCCTAAAACTCAAGCTTAGCTTTGGCAGTGAACTAAAAGCTCTGTGCAAGCTGAACTTGCTTACCTTTCAGCCTAAGCCTCTGCCATTTCTTCATCTAAGTCATGTCAAACTGCTTGTGGTTCAATGGGATTCGCTACCTGACTGCTTTGAATGTGTTTTCATTCTTGCTCATCTAGCAAGATTCCACTGTCTAAGAGGATGTGACTCGGTTGTCTCATACTCCATGAAACTCTGTGTGGCAAATTTATAACGTTTCTTTTCTGCAGTACCCTGTTCACAGAGCTCTTCATATTCCTGTTTCTTTGCAGGGTAAGTGTTTACTTGTCTACCTGTTCTAAGACAGCATGAACAACTTGGGCAGGGATTGAATTTTTGATCATGTTTATCTCTACTCATATCTTTCTCATAATCCTAACATGCAGCACAGGATCCTTCCTTCTGGGTCCTATTGCTTGCACCCCTCATGCTCATCATGATCTTTAACTCTTCTTGAGGAAACTGACACCAGCACTTCTTGCTTTTTCTTTCCTCCCTTTTAGCATGTTTGTGACATATGCTAAATACATTAATCTGGGTGGGGCGAGATTGGTATGCCTACATATTGCTGCTCAGTTCTTTTTATCTCTTTTCTTCTCATTCCTCCTGTCCTTCCTAGTCCCAGATCCTCACTCT
>NW_004524950.1:35230-38287 GCF_000260255.1 Octodon degus | reverse complement strand
TGATATGCTCTATTTTGGATAAAAGTTCCATGTGCTGCTGAGAAATGTAAGTATTCTATTGTGGAGTGAAACACTCTGCAAATAATCTGTTAACTCTTTTGTCCAATGGTGTGATATGAATCCTAATGTTTCTTTGTTGAGTTTTTGTCTAGTTGACTGTCTAATTGTGAGAATCGGATATTGAAATCTCTCACTATTGGTGTTAGTCTGTCCCTTTAAGTCTAATAGTTTTTGTTATATGAAGCTGAGTCCCCAAGATTTGGGGCATTAATATTTATAATTATTACCTCTTTCTGTTTCATGATTCCCTTTACTAGTACGTATTGGCCATCTTTGTCTCTTTTGATTAGTTTTGGCTTGAAATTCTGCAGTGGCAGCACATCTACTGAACCATAGGGAAATTTAAACATAAAGGGTTTTAAAGTTATTTAGGTCAAAAGAATAATTTTATATATACTTAATGGAGGTGTGTGTGTGTGTGTTTATGTGTGTGTGTGTGTGTTTATATAAATATGTGTGTGTGTGTTCTATTTCTAAATTTAGAACGCTGGTACTTTTTGTTCCACTTACAACCTCCAGCAGCTCTGTGTACACATAAAAAGATAAGTCTTGATCAATGCACCAGCACATCAAAGAAAGTTTTGTACCCTAATGAAAGCTAAAGTGCTAGTCTAAAAGAATCAGGCATCAAGCTTAAGAAGAAATCCAACCTATCTAACTTCAGTGTTGTTTACTAATTCTAAATGGTTTCTGTGGTTTGGGACACAATGAGAACAAAAGTGTGGTGACAGAACGTGATCCGTATGGCACAGAGGTTTAGTCCAAATGGAGTTTTTGACTTGTCCTGGTATCTTCAAGGATTTCCTTCATATGTGGAGTTCTGGAGGGAGTGGTTTGATGTTACCTCTGGGACTGTCTTTCTCTGGCTCTCAGTCTTTCTCTTCTGCATTCAGGCACACATTTATAAAGATAATTGGTCATATGTTTTATCACCTCAAGTCACACAATTCTAAGAACAGTTTTCTTGTTCTCCATTCACCTTTCCTGACCCACTTTCTTTAGAGAACAGGCATCTCCACTAAATTAAATGGAGTGCCATTTAAAACAAACATGTCAAGTGCACTGGGTGAAGCACAAACAAAAATGCATTAAGCTTACAGGGTGAAGTTATTAACAATACATGTAAAGAAAATAGACGTTTGAAATGATATAGTTTTGGTGCTTTATTTTTTATTTTAGCAATTCTAGTTTTTGCTAGATTTAAAAAAATATAATCTTTACTTCAGTATGTTAACAAAATGAGTGCCTTTGCAGATATCAAATTTCTGCAAAATTTTTCCCCCAGAAGAGTTTATAAGAGTAATACAGGTGCTGGGGAGATAACTCAGTGGTATAAGAACCTGCCTGGAAAGCTCAAGGACACTGTTTGATCCCTGGTAGCGCATATGGTGCTGCCCCTGAACTCTGGAACCCTGGAACCCCAGGTGTGCTGTGTGGGCCCCAAAACCAGATGTGGTGGTGCACACCTGTAATCCCAGCACTGCGGAGGCTGAGACAGGAGGGTCACTAGGAGTCTGAGTTGTGTTGTGAGATCCTGTACCAAATACATGAAATAAATAAATAAAGATTTATAAGAGTAATACAAAGATGTAAGAAAGACTACGCAGTAATTAAATAAATTGAATTCTGTTAGGTGACAAATTTATTAACAATGATAGTTTGTATGGAAACCAGAGAAAGAATTAGTCTAACACTGCATTTTACTTTTTTAGTTAGAAATGATTAACTATGTAAATTCAATTTTAAATTATTCATAACTATTGTAGCTGTCATATTAGCTTCAAGCATTATTAAAAGTAAATGTTTTCCTAATTTGATAAATCATATATCAAATTTATGACACATCAAAACATTTTAAATCTTTAATATGATGCTTTAGATCTCTTAGGCCCCCTGCCCTGCATTACAACCAAATAGTCTAACTTTGTTATATGGCCTCTGTGTAGCTAAGCCTCCTGAATTTTTCATGACACAGCAAGGACTTGACTCTTTCTCGTTAAATCTTTCTTAGTGAGGAAAGTTTTCATGGGGCAAAGTAGCCCAGAAGGAAAACCAATGCTGTGCTGCCCATCATGCGCTGCATTTTCACACATCTGCTTGTTGTGTTTCTAAATTCAGAACACAGGCTATTCTTGTTTCACTTACACCCCCAGCAGCTCTGTAGAAAAATACAATTTTATGTAATAATCCTAACTTGGAATTGTAGCATCTCGTTGGTCGCCACAGATGTGCCTGTGAAATGTCTGCAGAATAAAAGTGTGACTGTTATAATACATTTAGCTTAGTAAATAAAGGCATTTCATATTCTATAAGCTTTTCATTTGGAAATAATCAAAGGCTCTGTCTTGTGTCTTTATAAAGTCCTAAATCAATTTGCACTGATCTCTAATCAGCGCACTGAAAAATTGATTTTGGATGCGATGGCTTAGGAGAAGGTTGTGGTTTGTGTCTGGGTGTCCTCCCAAAGTTTCATATGGTCATAGGGATTTTTCAGAGGTGGATGAATCTAGAGTGTATGATGCTCTGATTAATGGTGCGAGATTACTAAATCATTCCTCTTAATGGTTTGGCATGCTTCTGGCTAGGATTAAGGTTGTAGGACTGCATCCACCCTAGGCCTGCATACAGTATGAGGGACAGAAAGAGTCTCGCCTCCTTTCCTTTGCTGCTTTTGTTACCTTGTGGGCACTCTGAACTGTTCTGCCCTGGGATGCCCCGTTGCCATGCCACCCTGGTGTGGAGCCAGCCACCTATGAACTGAAACCTCCACACACTGTGATCTAAGTAAACCTATCTCCTAAGTTTGGGTATAAGGTATTTTGTCTCAATAATGAGAGAAAAGGAGCTAAACAGACAGCTGGCACATCCAGACCTTACTAATGTTGACTCTTACCCTTGGGAGGTACAGTATGCAGAGCATGATCATTTAGGTTGATTTTCGGTTGAAATTAACCATGAACATTTAGAGCTCAATCAGAGAAACAAAGCTTTCAGTTG
>NW_004524950.1:15878-26570 GCF_000260255.1 Octodon degus | reverse complement strand
AGCTCTGAAGGAATGACTGGCACATTTGACTGACTGTAATTAGGACGAAACTGAGGGTCAGCAGTGTGGGTGTGAGGACAGCCAGTTGAGTTCTGTCCCAGCTGTCCAGGGAGAGAAGCTCTCGGAGGACCATGGTCACTGTCTGCTCTGGTGAGGATGTTCTTTGGTTCAGTTCAAGTGAACCTTGGCTGTGGAAGGCTTCCTGCCTATATCTGCCCTGCTGTTCTCCTTGCATTCTTTTGTGCCAGGCCTTCAGCCCTCCACATGCCGAGGCTGCCAGGCCTATTTCTTTCTTTTAAAATAAAAAAAAATATTTTTTATTGGTACATTTGAGTTACAAACAATGATCATATTCATCATAGGGAGTTTGTACCTTACAGGACACCTTTTGATTCCTCTTTTTTTCTCAATCCCTTCCTCTCCTTTCAACTCCTTAGAGCAATGTGAGGGGTGGGGGGATGAAGGAAGGGAAAGGGAAAAAAATCTCAGAGCAATAAAAGCGGGCCGCCTATTTCTGATGGCCTGTCTGCCTGCACTGTGGGGAGTTGCTTCTCCGGTCTCTGGTGTGCTTTTCCAGTGACTGCGGAGAGCTCTGGCTCCAGCAAACAAGTAAAATTCTCTGCTGTATACTCGGCTGCACTGCACTTCTCAAGCAGTTTTGAAACCCGGTCTCGGGATTTCTTCTAAGTTTAGCCTTCTCTGAGTGCTCTCCCTCAGCCTAAGAACACCATCACTTTTCCTGGTGTGGTCAGCCTTCCGGACCCAAAGGTTCTGCATTGTGGATTTCACCAGTCACAAAATATTTGTGAAAAAAATTGTGTAGGCTTTGTCCTGCACAATTAATTTGTGATGACTCCTTAAACAATATAGTAACTATTTACATAGCATTTATATTATTAGATAGTAGAAGCAATCTAGAGAGACAGAGGAAGATGAGCATAGGTTATATGCCAACCCTTCACCCTATCATCTGAGGTACATGGACCCTTGTGGAGTTTACTATCCACAGGGGTGCCAGAATCATTATCCTCTGATATGAAGAAAAAAGTATATTTCATCTTCTTGTCACTTATTTGTCAAAGTTTAACAATTCCTTATACAAATGTTCCCCATCCCAGTTTTTGATTAGATCTTGGGTGACACATGTGGTTTTGTCATTTTGTAGCATAATACTTTGTCCGTGGTCAAGCCTGAGGTTTTCTGTCCAGTGTCCAGCTGATGGAAGAAGAAGTATCTCCATGTTCCTTCAGAAATTGAGAGGCTAAACAAGTCAACAAAAATGACAGTGTAGCTGAGCAGCACATGCTGGGAAGCTGAGGTAGGAGGATGGCAAGTTCAAGCTCAGCCTGGACCACTTGGCAGTTTAGTAAGCTCTTGTCTCAAAATAAAAAATGGAAGAGGTTGGGGATGTAGCTCAGTACAAAGGCCCTGGATTCAATCCCGTGTATCACAAAACAAAATAAAACAAAATAACAAAACAGTGTAAATACTCTAAAACAGACATTTAGCCTCATAGTAGAATAATACAAATTAAACAACCATGAGATACTGCTATCTTTCTGTCAGATTGGCAAATGTTAAAAGAGTTAGAGTAGCCAGTGAGAGACTATATGCTCATTAACTTCTCTAGTAAGACTATTATATGTTACTGTAATATTTAAGAAAAGTGGTCTGTGTAAGTACTCTTTGACTCAGGATTCCTGTTTTTGGGACTCATCAAATAAAAGCACTAGTACATAAAAAAGTTTGTTGATTCATTATTTGTGAAAGTAAAACCTTCAATTCATCTGAATGTGTTTCAATATGGAAACATTTAACATTTTATTGCATCCATACTCTGATATATTATTCAGCTATTAATAAGAATGAATCTGTCCTATGTTTATGCTATATGTAAAGCCAATAAAAGTGGTTTGAGGAATATTATAAAAACAGTTCATTTGTGTATAAACAAATAGCTAACAAATTCTATGTGTCTCTCTGTATGTCCAATATGTTGGTATGAAAAGAGGTAGAAAGATGTGGTCAGGGCTATTATGAGGTTGGAAAGAGGAGGAGCTTGTGAAGATAATCAAAAATTTGTTTCACTGCTGATTTGTCTCTTATACCATTATTTATATTTTTTGCACATGTGCACACACACACACACACACACACACACACACAAATCACTCATTGATAGGTGAAAGTTCTTATTTATCCCAAGGCCTTGTGATCACAAAGGTCAGAAAAGAAAGACTAACTCTGAATTTCACTGTTTCATTGTAAAACTTTGAAGCATTTAAAGAATGGTTTCCCAAAAGTCTGATTCATTGAAGGCTCTTGTCCTGAGAAAGACAAATCAATACCTGTGTGTCTGGCTTGGTAGCTGGGTATGTTAGTGATGTAGCAAGTATATTATTTTGCTGATAGAGAGAAAAAAATAAGCACTTCCTAAAAGTAGTAGTGAGCCAATTGCAGTTCCTGGAGTGGAGCTCTGTTTTCAATCTGCTTGTTGCGTGGGGTTACTGTTTGTTTGCTGTAGTGTTTTGTAGATTCTTGATGATGAAACTGAGATCATCCAAAGAAATGGAAAACAAAGGTGACATTTTTCTTATTGTAGGGTTGAAGATTTGTTGTTTCCTGGATTAAGTGGAGGGGTTATCTTGCTAGGATTTTGGCTCCTGCG
Organism: Octodon degus; assembly: GCF_000260255.1. Lineage (NCBI taxonomy): Eukaryota > Metazoa > Chordata > Mammalia > Rodentia > Octodontidae > Octodon > Octodon degus. Next base: position 23,902 of record NW_004524950.1, on the reverse strand, counting down.
TGTACACAAAGACATCACAAAGCTTCAAGTCTCACTCCGCTTCCAAGATGAGTGGGGCCCACTCTGGCTGTAGACTTTGAGGTCACACACTTCAGGTGTCAGGTTCAAGGAAGAGAGAACATTTACTTCCAGGTATTGAAGAAGGGCAGTTCCAACACCATTTGTTATTTTGATGAACTGTTGGTAGATATTGGTAGACACTGGCTCAAAGTAGACAGGTGCTACATCTTTAGGTCACTGGGGGTGAAACTTTCTTCATCAGAAGGAGGTACATTGTGGCTTCTGGGTACTGACAATATTGTATTTCTTGATTTGGTCGGCTTGTGATTGTTAAAGTTTACATTTATATGTTATTCAACTTTATATATGTGTGTTACATTTTGTAATTATACAGGAATCTTAAAAAAGAAGAAATGAAAAAAGGAAAGACATGCCTGGGTTTTGACAAGCAAGCATGAGCAAAGAGAGAAGTAATGGAGTTCAAAGTGTTTGAGAGACAGTAATTATAATGGTGAATGTATAGTAAGACAACAGCCCATGGCAAAAAAAAGAAACAATATTTTTAACCTCAACTGTGGAATAATAGTTGCTTACCTACCATAGCCTGGGTTCCTGAGAAGGTGGTTTGAGGCACAATTTTACCTGTTAATATTTAATTGCTATTTGCAATCTTAGGACCAGGATTGGGGGAGAGAGGTAGTGGCAAGTGAGCAGGGCTAGGATCCCCAGGTGGCACAGTGCTGAGCTGTCCAGAGTGCTGGCATGTGTGCACTGATTACTTGGTCTTATGAAACATTTGCTTGGAAGCTATAAAATTACTGTGCCTTGAATCAGTCTCAGATTGGGGAGAGAAAGAAGAAAACGCGGCCAGTTTTCACAGTTCATTAGTCAGCATTTGCCTACTGGATGTAATTTATCCTGCACGTCTGGTTCCTGCCCTGTAGCTTTTCCAGCACTGGCATGGGAATCTGGATTCAGGTGGTAGAAGCAGAGCCCAGGGCACAGCCAGCAAAGCCAAGGCCTGCCAGAACATGCCTTTTGGTGGCTTTCAACACTGTCATTAGTGTAAGACTATTTTGGCATAGAGCAGAAAGCTTAACCTAGCAAATTCAGAGAGGCATATAAGTAATACACTACAGTATCTGTGGTAAAAAATTAATTGGTTTTTTTTTGTTTTTGGTTAACTCTCCAGTGCCTTATGGTAAAAATGAACAAATTTAAGAATAATAATCTAATAGTTTCAGGCAACTTAGCCCAATTCACCCTTTTCCAACTCCACCTAAAAAGAAAAGATACGTAGTAAGCTTATAAACGTTATGTCCAGTCATTGCTTGATATATTTTCTTTGCCCTAGGGTATAATTAAGAATCAGCCTGAGTGTTTCTGTAACTGTCAAAGACACTGAATCAGTAATTCAAAACTGTTCAATTAGAAAAACCTCAGGTCCATAAGGTTTTGCCCACAACTTCTAGCCAACACTTTAAGGAGGAAATAGTTCCCATTCTACCCAACCTATTCCGAAGCATAGAAAAACCCCCACATATTTTCCAAGTAATTTCATGTGGATAGCCTAACAATGATGCTAGAAGGAGGTAAATAACACATATCAGTAAGTATGAATTTCTGGGCTATCAAATATAAAGAAAATAAAGGAGTGACACAGCTGTCAGGGTAATGCTGCTCTCTAAGGGGCACTTTGTTCACAACAGGCACATAAGGGCCTGCGTGCTGTTAAGGACTGGGTTCTCTTCTTTCTCTTCATTCCTAAGCATGCATGTTTGTCTTTTCTCCCTGCTTACCTCTCTGTGCTGTCCTCTATCCACAAAGGTACACACCCAACCCTAACTTCATGTCACGTGTGTACCTCAGCACTCTGAGGGCCTTCTCCCAGACACCGGAGGCTGACAGTCCCCTCTCAACATGTGTCCATCTTCTCCAGTCAGTTAAAGCCACAATCAACTATGCAGTTGCCCAGGTCACCACACAGGGCCATCGTTTGATCATTTCCTTTTCTGCTTTCTACTCCAATCTACCCCAATTCCTGTTCTAGCTCAAAGAAATATCTCTTGGATAGCTCCACTTCACTTCTCTCTGCTCATCTCTCACCTGGATTATGAAATGCGTCTCCCACCTTCCATGCTTCCCATTTACCAAGTATGTAGAGTTTGCTTAGCTCTATTTTTTTTTTTTTGTTTGTTTGTTTGAGATGAGATTTTGCTGCGTAGCTCAGGCTGGTCTTGAACTCGAGATGCTCCTGCCTTAGTCTCCCCGGTGCTGAGATTATATATATGTATGTGTCATGTTGGCTGGCAGGACTTATGAGCAGAACATATTTATTGGGGGAAAGAAGACTCCTGTCTGAGAGAGGGACAGGAGGGGGCCCCCAAGTGAATGGTCCCCATGGATAATATATTTTTAATCAGGAAAGTTAGTCACATTCCCAGTTTAAAATTCTTTAACATCTGAGAACAATGGGAAAGCTATATTTGAAACTATTCCAATAGTACCAGAGGCATCCTCTGTAGGGTTCTATCTGGTGCTTCTCATTCTGTTCCTGCTGCTTTGCAACTTATCTCTGTCTCATGCCTCTCTGGTCCTCCCTTACTTTGCTTTGGTTGGAGTGTCTATTTCCTGTAATTCCTTGACTCAGTTCTCCTGACACAAGCTCTTCTCACCTCCTGTTTTAGCAGAAACACCCTCCTCTAGTGCTTTTAAGTGTTGGATTCATCCTGAATTTTCTGCTTATACATCAGCTTTTTGGAGAGGTCTCCTATGATGACCATACCTAGAGATCTCCCGTTTGTTTCATATCACATCTTTTTCTCTGGTTTCCTTTTTCTGATTGGTTTTCTTTTCTTTTGTTCTATAATTTTCATATAGGTAAGGAGTCACATATTTTTGGCTTACTCCAGTACCAAACAGATGTCACTAAATGGTGGAAGTCACATCTTTCCTACAGCATAACTTGTAACACACTCCTCTGGTGATTAGTAATTTCTGCATCTACACTGATTTAATAAATGAAAAGTTTTCAATTTTTTTTGTTTAGGAAAATATTTCAAATGTGGTTAATATAGTTCCCCAGAGTATATACTTTTAGTAACTGTCAGTAGTTGTCTTAGTGCCTTTAATATTAATTATCTTTGACCTAGAGATTTAAAACCCCTTTTAAAAGTCATTGTATTTCCAGGGCTTCTTATTACACATACTGGCCTAATCAGATGTAAACACTTGAGGCTTTATGCCTGTTTTATTTCTGCTTCTGAGACAGAACCATAGGTCATCTATGGATTCCATAGATCCTTGAGCTGTTTGCCATTCTGCCTCTCCACCCTTTCCCAGATTTCTCCATGGTTGATGAACTATGCTCAGTGCCTTGAAGAAGGTTAACTTCGGGTGTACCCTTGTTGCATCTGCCCCATGGGTGTTCTCTGTACGTCTCAGTGCTCAGCACTTGCTCTGGTGTCCTGCGGAGATGTTATCATGCTTACCACTGGTTTCCCCTCTCCTAGTTCACCCTTTGCCTTCCCCCACACGCAGCTCAGTGGTGTGAGCACAGGCTGGAGCATGCACAGGCACTGAGCTGTTGGAACAAGAATGCAGCCTTTCTGCATGACAGGAAAGGATTCAGCAGAACCCAACATAAACCATGCTGTCAAATTCAGTTTTCCTCCAATCCATCTTTTTATTTTTCTGGTTTAAAACTGTCTCTAATAATAATTCCTGTTTCATCTTAGGGCCCTCAACTGTTATTTTTCAGTTCTTCTTTATATGTTTTGAAACCCAAATATGGAAAACTATCAATTCTATTTCCATCAAGCTTGTACTTCTGTATCTTTTCTCTTCTTGTGTTCCTTCTAGATTACCATATTTTATTTACTTATTATTGCTTGGACTACTGTAGTAATTTTTTCACCAGTATTCATTTCTTTCAATTTTTTTTTATCTTCAGCTGCTTTATATATATGGCTAAATTAGCTTTCCTAAAATGTGCTCTGACCCAAATACAGCTCTGCAACAATTCGAATTGCTCTTTATTAGTAATGGATTACGTCTGCACTCTCTACAGCCTCAGCAAGCTCCCTAGTCTTACTGTTCTCTACTTCATGCATACTTTGTGGTCTGGCAATCCTGGACTGCCTGGAACTTCCCAAATACGACCCATCTTTCCTACTCTTGCACCTTCCTCCTTCGCTATGTCTACTGAATTGTCATCCCGCCCACTGCCATCACCTTAGCTTAGTGAAGTTCTATTGCACTGTTAGGTGCTGACTGAATGCTGCTCACCTCCTGATGCTTTCTCCATGTCCCCAGTGCTGTGTCATCTCCTGTTTCCATTCTCAAGACAAGTGTATTAGTTTCCTAGGGCAGCTGTAACAAACCACCACAATCTTTTACCTTAAAGTCATAGAAATTTATTCCTCATAGCATGCTCCCTCTCCTCTTTCTCAAGGACTTAACAGAAGACACTTCCTTGTCTTTTTTCCTAGCTGCTGGTGATTGCCAGGAATTTTGGTGTTCTTGGGCTTGTAGAAGCATCCCCTGGCCATCTGACATTTTCCCTGTGTCATCCTATTGTCTTCCTTCTGTGCTGTGTCTCTCTCTCTTTTCATAATGAAGACACCAGCATGTGGATTAGGATCTCTCTCTCTGACCCCACACAACCTCATCTTGGGTCTTTCTGCCAAACACAGGGCTAATTTCACAGGTACCAGGTTAAAATTGAAAGACATTTTTTGGGGGCACACAAACTCACAAAAGTAGAAGTAAAGTATTTTTTATTCCTGGTTTAGTCTTGATTTTAGAAATGCAGTATAGCTTCAGACTTTTGACAAGAAACCAGAATTATCTCAATGTAGCCTCAGGTCTAACTCCTGTGGCCAAACCATTTTCTAGCTTTCTCTGACACATAGGGTTACAGAGTTCGGCTCACTCCAAGTCATTGTGTACTTGAGGCAGCTGACCCCCTGACTAGGCTGTTGTGTCTCTTTCATAACCTTGCTCACTGAGCCTCTCTGCTCAGGGTTATTTTAATACAGCACAATCATTCGCTACCTCTGTCTGTCTATAAAATTTCCTTCCCCTCTGCCAACAACTGTCTTCCTTTTTCTCTTAGAAACAGTTTTCTCCCATACCTTTACACAAAAATAATTTCATTCTGTGTTCTGTGTTCACTGCCTATGCTGTGCCAGAACACTTCTCTTCTCCTGATGGAAGTAGACAGACCTCAAGGCAGCACCTGAGTTATTCAGAGTTCAGAACCAGGGTAGAGGTATGATATACTGCAAAGAGCTTATTAGAGATACAGTTAAAGCAAAGGAATCCTTCAGTATCTTTGCTTTTGCCCTGCCTCAGGTTAACACCTTAGAAAAAAACCCTGAACAACTGCACACTTAGGTGATGCTTGGATATCAGAAAGCTTATTTTTTGTTGACTTATCAATCTTGAAGTATTACTTGTATGGCTCTTTTTGGTGTTTGAAACTGCATGAGATATACTGGGTAGTGTGACTATTGCTGAATAACACAGGTCATCTCCTTCCTATTATAAAATGCATGAAGTTTTGATTACTTATTCTAGAAGAGACCTGAAATGGAGGTATACATACACAAGCACAGGGAAATATTCTGGTAGAAAATGAAAACATGACTGATGAAAACAGCAGAGAACATATCAGTTTGTTGTATTGGAAAATTGATGCAAATAACTAAAAAAAAGGAGTTCATCTGCTCACGTAAATGGTTTATATTTTTGTTTTCATGTTCAGAGACGGTTGAATATCAGTTTAAGCTGACATCCTGCTTATGATAAAGAGAAAAGTCACTTTATGTCTAACTACATATTTTTAGCCTTCTCTCTTTGACATGAATAATTAGTATTAATTATAATAATATAATATGACAATAATATTAATTATATAATATTACAATAATACTGTAATATTGTATGTGTATTAGTATTACAAAGTGAAAAGGCAGATCTTGGGATGGGACACATTAAAGAAAATGCTATGTTGCACACATGATGTAGAATACTTAACTAGATGAAATAAAGCTGCTCTTTTGCAAAAGTCTATTCTTCATGAAGCTCAGTGCCAGGAAGAGATCAATGTTCTCTATTTTTAGTCCTTTCCATTTTGTTCCTCTAAGGGACAAAGATGCTACACAAGTCCTAATAGAATGAGACAGTAAATTCAATGTAGTCATTTTGGTTTTCTTTTGCACCTCTCTCAGGAAATTTCATTAAAGTGTCCAAATAAAGATGGCTGACTTTCATATGTTTCGGGGGGGCAGATGACCTTTTCATGTCGATCAGTTGGCTATTCTGAGTAAGGGAGACCCCAGATGTGGCTAATGACCTTTGTAATAAGGACAGAAGAAGACAATAAAGGAGGCAGTGTGGCAAGTCTGCTGCTTCTTGGTAGAAGAAATGTAGCACGCTTGTTTCCCAGGGATAATGAAATTCATTATGGCTTCACTAGCAACTTTATTCCTTTGGAAAAATCGATGATGGTGGACTTAGTTAGGATTAAAGAAGTTCTTTTTATTTCTTAGCTTCAATTCAGCAGAGTTTACTTTTAGTACAAGCACCAGAATTCTATGATTAATCATCTTCATTCTTTCTCTTTTGGGACTGAAATATTACTCTTAGATTTAGTTAAAATGTTCCTGTACTAGTGCTATCAAAGGGACTTGAAAATAACCTTGGAGATTTGGGATCTAACTTAACTAGGAAATAATAGAATCTAAGACCTTAAAATCGAAGTAAATCTGAACATTTATGAAGCATGACTACATTAAAAATATTTTCCTATTGATCTTGTTGAAAATTAAGGCAAAAAATTAAGGTTGTCAAAGTAGATCATAATAGATGGTTCTCTAGACAAAAATCTGACACTATGGACAAAGGAAATTTGGAGGCTTTCCAAAAGTAACACTTTTTTGGTGAAAAAGTTCTTTGTTTTTTAGCTCAGTAAAATCTGTGATATGGCTCTTGGATAGACATTTGAATTTAAAAGTAAAAATAGCCAGATTTTTCTCTACTAGGACTAAGGCACCTATTCCCTAAATGCTATAGTTGATAAATGTGGGCCAACTCTGTAGATCTTCTTTTTGGTTAAAGAAAGATGTTTTGATCAAGGACACTTTCCACTCCTGGTGGAGAGGGCAGTCCTTGTCCAAAGACTGGTGCATAGAGGTATATAAAGTTTCTGTTTATTACTAACACAGAAAAATTCTTTGGTACCATCCTAGCTTCAGGGTTTCTTGTGAGTTATCTGAAGCATTTTTGGAGACTGTAACAATATTCATTATCTTCTTCTATTCCATTTTTTTCCTCCTACAAATACATGGTGACATGGTGGGTGCATTTCAATGACCTCTTCCACACTAATCTCTATTTCAGTGTTGGTCTTGAGGACCTGGTTTAGGCTGTCTTCCAAGTTTGAATATATTTGCGGTATTATACAGAGAATCAAGCTGCACTTTCCCCCTAAATTAACAACATTATCTAAAATATTAGTATGAAGTTTTTGCTTTTTAGTCTAGTATATTATACTTACAGAAACTGAAATAAAGAAACAATTCTAGAAGGCTATAGAGAAAATGAGATCAGAAATAATCTGTCAGTTTAGGTATATGTACAGAATAGTTTGAACAATTGTATTGTCGATTTTTGCTGGTCTTTTGAAAGGAGCAGTTGATGCTTAATTTTTTTAACTCTGATTTTTTTCCTCTTTTGAATTTCTTACAATTTTTTTATTATTATTTTGTTTCATTTTTTTAACTGAATCTTACCCACTTATATCTGGTAATCTGAGCAAATTTGAAGATAGCATCATGGAATACAGCAACCATTGTTGAATTCCTATTGCCTTGTTTAGTGAAATTTTGTATTGTTTCGAATGCTGTTTTTTTCTATCATTATTTTGTATTCTTTAAAAATAAAAAAATCTGTACAATAAAACCAGAAATGATCGGGGCTGGTGAGATGGCTCAGTGGTCTAAAGCACCTACTTAGAACAA
>NW_004524950.1:12482-15778 GCF_000260255.1 Octodon degus | reverse complement strand
TATATATAGGGTTTTTCAAATGAACAAGTTATGTGGTGGGATGAATGAGTCTTGAATCATAATTACCAGTCTGGAAGCTACCTTTTGCTATAGAGATGACTTTGTGGATATATTTTGTGCTGTTATATGCTTGAAGGAGTGCTTGTATCTTTATACCTTACATGTTGGCTAGCAGGAAGTAAATGAAATTGAACTTAAAAAATGAAAGGACTAATTTCAAAGGGTCGAGGGAGAAACTTATGAAATGTTCAGACAGTTTATGAGTGTGGAGATATAAGCATCCCAAGGAAGAAAAATATAATTAAAAAATAAAAGTCTAAGGTAATTGGGAACAAAGATTGATGGTGTCTCAGTGTTGAATCAAGCTGTGACAGCTGAGGGTTTTCTGTTCTCAGCCACCTATGGCACACACAGCTGAAGGATGCAAGGTGGGCAAGTTCACAACACAGCAAGGAAAAAAAATCAGATTTTCTGGTGGTGACAAAATGTGAAATAGCTCTTGGCTGGCTGGTTTAATAGATTTTGGTGAAAGGAGTTTGAGCTGCTAGGAAAATCTGCTTTCTTTTTGAAAAGCTGATTTTCCCTGTGAGAAATCCTGAAGTGAAAATTGTGGCTTTCACACTAACCTCTACAGCAATATTAATAAATTCTGTTCTGTAGAGTATTAATTAAAATGGTACTTGTACAATTGCAAGGTATTACACATCGCAAAAAAGAGTGAAGATGTAGGTGTCATACTGTCTTTTGAATTTGTTAATCTTTTTATTGTACATATGAAAATATACAAACAAATTGGATTCTGTAGAGGTTATTATATTCACTTATTCATTCACTCAGCATTTATTTATTGAACAGTAGGGACTGGGGATATTATGATGTGAGACAATCTGTTTCCTTGGGAACTCACAGTCTAAAGGAGGAAGACAGACATGTAAACACAGAATGGCAATACAGTGTGAAAGCTCTGCCTGAAGCAGGTACAAGGCAATTGGGAATGATTATCAGGGAATGATTTCAGCTTGCCTTTCTAGGGGAGGTGTGTTTCAGGGAGGCTGTGCTGTTGACAATCAAGCAAAAACCCAAGGTCCATGGATTTTTGATGGGTGCACAAGCGGGTGGCTATTCTAGATAGAGTAAAGCTTTGGAAGTGTAGAATATCTGGTGGGTTAAACACCATGACACATTCTCTTCTCCCCCTTCCATGTAATTATTTCTTTAAAGATATATAATTAAGAAAATGTTTAAATTTTGGAATGTTTGGTTATGAAATGGAGCATTGTGATGTTCTCACTGCTGTGGATCCTATGAGAGCTTCAATTTTTATGGGGGAACAGAAGAAAATTTGGTTGTTTTGATGTTGTCAAACTTTATTTGCCCAAAGAGAGTGGATGAAAAACATGCAGGACAATCTTCAGGAAGTAAGGGCCAGGCATTTGTGAGAGGGTTTGGGCCCTTACTGGTTTGGGAAGGGAGATTATCAGGACCTTATCTCTAAAAGAGAAGCAATTCAAACACCAAACATTCTAGTGTTTACCAGCAGGAGATTTAGTTTGTACTATGAGGGAGTGTGGACTCACCCCCAGAGCAAATACACAATTGTGTGTGTTTTACTCTGCTTAAGGCTCTTGAAATCAATTTCTAAACCATAGAGTAGAAGTTTCCCAAACCAAATCCACTATAAAATTTATCTCTGTGGAAAGGCCATTGCTGTTACAGGAGGGCAGGATAGTACATCAGGAGGCTTTCCTGTTTAAATATTTAAATAGATTTCTATTTGAACACCTAAATGAAACCAAACTCTCTATCTTATCTCACTAATTAAGAAGAAAATTGCTGAGCTCTTTTTGCCAAGCATTCACTCCTTTTCCTTGCTTCCTCTAGTACTCTTAGGGTATTTGAGGGCCTTTTGGCTTGATTCTTTTGGGGACACCTTTAAGTCTTTCAGCAGGTCCTGTTTTCAGGGCAACAGCAGGCCTGACTTCACTGGATTCTTAATGGAGAGCAGGCTGGCTTAACCATTCATTGCCAAGTAAATGGGGCTGACCCGGGCCTCATAGGGCCTGCACTGAAGGGCAGGCAGAAAGCAGCTCCAGGACAGGACAGTGTTCTGCGGCTCAGCACATCTCTTCCCCAAACTGACGTCTGTGAACTCATTTTTCTCAGTGCCATTTGCATCAGAAGGTATCTCTTTTACTTGTGACAGACAAGGTAGTTTTAAATTTGAGTTTATGTCTTGTCTGTGACAAACATCATATTGAACATTTAAAATGCTTTGACTTGTCATAAATTTGTTATATCTGAAGTTTTTACTCTCCATTTTTAAAATTACCCAAGTCGTTCATTTTATTTATTTATTTGATACAGGGTCTCGCTACATAGTTTGGACGTGTAATGATCCTCTTGTCTCAGCCTCCCCAGAACTGGGAATACAGGCATGTGCCATCATTCCCGTCACTGTAGGCTTGGGCTTTTGGGGCTGACACTAAATGAGGTTCTGGGATTGAAACTGGGTCTTTACGCTTGCCAGGCAGGTGCTTAGACCACTGAGCTATCTCCCCAGACTACAGATAAACAATCAAAAAATTAAATGAGGAGTAATTAAACTAGTACCCTCTCCTAATGAAAATCACTAGCATGTTAATACATCAGTTCTTACCTTTCCTCCTGTAGCATTATGCATATGAAATATAGGTTTACAAAGTTAGATATATATCACTTATATTTGTGTATTGATTTAGCTACACAAACATATACACACGAGTACAGTGTGTACCATGCTTTTTAAGCTGTTTTTCAAGTTAATAATTAATAAAGCCTTTGTAATTTACAGAATGGAGGTTTGAGGCTATCAGTTGCTTGGATCACTCCACTTTCCTTGGGATCATGAAACTCTGAACGTATTCATGGTTTGTATTTTTTTGCACAGCTACATGGTCTGAGCAAGACTGGTGTATCTCCACTTCAAATTATGAGACTAATAAAAATGATACAATTTTTACAAAGCAGCTCAAAGCCCCATACAAAATACCTAGAAAGATATGTGCCAGTCTTTCTTATTTTGTATCCTGGCTATCCTTCTTAGACTGTAAAATAGAAATATGAACATTTTGCACTACTGGCCCCACATATCCTCTAAACAAAGGTCAGCCTTGCCTGTGGGCACCACCAAGGCACTGTTGAAAAGAGTACCAGCAGAGGGCAGTGTACTTCCAAGCCAGAACCCAGCTCGCCCTCCCACAGGCTGTGAGTAATCTGCAGGACTTTCACCGTGGCTCTTAATGCAGACCAACACACTC
>NW_004524950.1:10324-11562 GCF_000260255.1 Octodon degus | reverse complement strand
ATGCTATTGTTTAGGACAAGTGACTGAAATGTAATAAATGTATTAAATGAAAAAACAATCAGCATCAGTGTTTATGACTACCGCTTTCTGACTATTAGCTTGTCTTTTGGTAATGGCAGTTAGCCAATATTTATACATATGCAGTGTGTTTTTTCTGACATGTGTAGGAAAAGGGAGATTAAAAAAAATGTGCTCATCCTCCCTTGCTTTTACAACTGGTGGGCACAGTTATAAAATGTCACCAGGGAAGTGTTCTTTTGGCCTGCCTGCTCTGTATTGCTCATGTGTTGGTTCAGATTCCCTGATAGCCTGTAAATGCCTTTAGATCTGGAGGAGGGTTTGTTTTTCCTCTGTATTTTCCCACAGTGGCCAGCAATATAATGCGCATACATAGTACAGCTATAAATGTTGACTGATTTTTATCTGAAGGGCCTGCTCTCCATTGGCACAAAAAAGAAAATGATGCTAGAGAACAAGAGGAGAGGCCCTGGACACCCAGAGGTTAGATCTGAGTTGTAGCTGAGAGGAATAATCTCTTCAAGAAGACACTGTAGGACTTGCTTTTCACTGTGGCTTCCATCTTTCCAGCTCATCAAACCTCTTGCTTAATTGACACATCTTTGTATAGAGGGGTTGTAGCAGCCACTTTCCCATCACTGGGACAAAATATCTGACACCTGGGACTTGAAGGAAAAGAGATTTATTTAGCTCATGGTATCAATGCTTTGTTGGCCGGTTCCAAGGCATAGGCAGTGCGGCAGAGGATCATGATGGAGGAAGGGTGCTGAACACAAACCTTGGTTGCAGAGGAGAAAGTCTGGAGCCTGGGACAAGCAGTCACATTTGCAGGTCATGATCCCAGTGACTTGTCTCTTCCAGCCAAGAGCCGTCTCCTTACAACACACGCAGCTATGAACTCGTGGGTGAGCTACCCCACTGGTGATGATCAGCAATGCCCCATGATGCAGTCCCCTTCCAGAAGCTTCCCCTCTGAGGACAGGAGAGGTGCGAGGGACATGGTGGCTAGGACATTCAACCCACTGGGAGTAACAATCACTGTTATCCTTCTATATTAATCTCTATGGGTGTAGTAGCTTTAAAGCTGTATTTTGGAAAGTATTCACAAATACTACTCAAAGGAGCTTTAGTGACCTGTGTTTGTGGCTCTATTTTACAATTTTCTTTGTCTTGCTTTTCCTTTTTTCTTGCCTGTGTTATGGGTTTTGTCTCAATGTCCC
>NW_004524950.1:7776-9262 GCF_000260255.1 Octodon degus | reverse complement strand
ATAAATAAAATTAAAAAAAATACAGAAATGATAACCATAATGTAAGAATTACTCTGTATATCTAAAGAAGACCAAGCTTAGAAAAAAAATAGGAGCATAGAAAAATGATGGAAACCTTGAATGAACAATATAAGAAAGAATTTGAATACGTGAAACAGATTTAAAGAGATATTCAGCAAATTAAAAATTCCATTGAAAGCTAGAAAAACTGCTTGAATGAAACAGAAGATCGACTTCCAACTTTAAAGATAGCATTTCAGCTCTCAATCATGAAAGGAAAGATCTTTTAAAAATAACAAAGAACCAGGAAATAACAATTCAACAGCTGCAAGATGATGCAAAGAAGAATAATATAAGACTAATAAGTGTCAATGAAAAAGCAGGAGTCAGCACAAATCATATAAAAAGACTATTTTCAGAAGTAATTGCAGAAAATTTTCTAAGTATGAGAAAAGAGTCAGACAAACAGTAAGTGAAACATATAGAACTCCTATTAGACTTAACCAAAATAAGTCTGCACCCAGACATATAATCGTGAAGGTTACAGAAATTCAGCACAAGAACAGCATACTAAAAGCTGTTGGAGAAAAGATACAGATCACCTATAAAGGAAATCCATCAGAATTATTGCAGACTTTTCACCAAAAACCATTAAGTCAAGAAGAGCTTCAAATGTTTCAATTCCTGAAATAAACAATTTCTGAATCAGATTGATGTACCCTGCAAAACTATCTTTCAAAATTAATGGATAAATAAGATAATATGATAAAGAACACCTGAAAAAAATTCATGACCAACAAATAAGTCCCATAAAGAGTACTGAAAGATATAGAAATAAATAAAAATGACCACAATTCCAAGAACAAAACAGAAAGAAACCACTAAGCAAGGCAAGCAATTAAATGCAGAGGAAAAGTAGGGAACCAGCAGCAGGAAAATAATATGCCAAAGGTAATCAAGTACTAACAGGTTATAATCACTAATGTAAATAACCTCAATGCACCCATTTAAAGAAGAGGACTGGAAGAATGGATAAGAAACAAAATCCACAGTATTCTGCATACAAGAAACACATTTAACTCAAAAGGAAATTCATAGACTGAAACTCAAAGGATGAAAAACAACATTCCACACAACACTAACCCAGAAAAAAGCAGGGGTAGTTATTCTGCTTGCAGAAAATGTGAACTTCAAACCAAAAATAATCGGAAGAGATAAAAATATCACTACATACTTGTATTGTTTTTATGTATTTACCACAGGGTCTACAGGGTCTCACAACACGGATTGTACTCACAGTGATTTTCCGGTTTTCAGCCTTCCAAGTGCTGGGATTACAGGTGTGTGCCACCACACCCAGTCTCAATTGCTGTCTCAGCATGCCCCAGGGGTTGGGCTGGCGTGCCACACTGGGATTAAACCTTGACCGCTGCACTCTGCCTAAGCAGAGGCTGTAGTCCGCTGAGCTATCTGCCAGGTCATATCA
>NW_004524950.1:0-7676 GCF_000260255.1 Octodon degus | reverse complement strand
CAACTCCCTTATGTATGACACATTTTAATAGACATGAAGAATCAAATAAGCAAAACACAATCTTTTTTTAAAATTAATTTTATTGAGAAGCAAATAGTAGTGAGACAGTTTCAAAACCAATTAGTAGGACAGTTTCAATAATTAATACATTGCATATTGTTGTCTTTGTAGTGGTTATTCATAGTACAAGATGCAGACATGGTATCCTGTCCAGACACTATTACTACAAATCTTTCTTCTCATTGAATTAAGAGAAAGTAGCTGTATAGCTATCGTAACTATTTTGTTTATACAGATACAAAATGGTCCTTCATTTGTATCCCCTTTTTTGTTTAGTTTTGTCAGAGAAAGGTATTCCATTGCCATTTAAATATCGTAGGTGCGTAAATTCAGCAAAATAATCCCATGTAGTCTAGTAGTCCATAATAGTAGTGGGTTATTTGTAGGACTGGCAATGTCCTACAGAAGTTGTTGACTTGAGCCTTTTACAGCTCAGCATATTAATATGGCTTTACTTTTTATACCTTGTTTTTTTACATTTCTGCTGGATCGTTAAGACCAAAATAAAGCAAGACCTATATAACAAGAAATGTAACTTTTGTATCTGACAAGGTCAGTCAAATTCCCTCCGGATTTACCCTGAAACCCTGTATTGCAGTTTGTAGATCCTTTGTCAGTATCAGCCATGTGGATGAGTCATGGCCATTGTTTGACCAATTTGCCTTCTGAAACTTTTAGGCTACCCCGTGCAATTTAGTGAAATGTTTCCTCATGATGATTTTTATTTTTTTGGTAGTCAGGCTTGAACTCAATACCCTGCACTTGCCAGGCAGGCAGTTATTCTACTGAGCTATCTCAGCCCTCCAAAACACAATCTTTATGTTCACACCCCTTTGTGATGAAGAGGTAGATCAACTATACAAAAAATCAGTAAAGAAATAACAAAACTAAGTCAAAGTTGTAAACAAATGGACTTAGTTAACATTCACAGAATGTTCCACCCAAATTCAGAATACACTTTCTTCTCAGTTGCACATAAGACATTCTCTAAAATAGATCACATACTAGACCATAGAACATGCTTCAGTAAATACAAAGGAATTGAAATTATCTCATAAATATTATCTGAAAATAGTGCAATGAAATTGGAAATTAATGACATAAGAAGTAGAAAAAACTCCATAAACATTTAGAAATTAAATAACACCATTCTTAACAACAAATAGGTCATAGATAAAATTAAACAAGAAATTGAATAATATCTATAATCAGAAATGCAAATGTAATGTATTGGAACCTGTGGGACACAGTGAAAGCAGTTTTCAGAGGGAAATTTATAGTGATGAAGTCTAATGCCAGGAAAATAGAATGAAAACAAATAAAAATCCTAAGCTTTACCCTAAGCTTCTAGAAAAAGCAGAGCAAGTCAAGCTAAAGCTGAAAGAAGTGAGGAAACTATAAAATTCAGAAAAGAAGTTAACACAATCGAGATGAAGAAAACAATACAAAGAACTAATTTCAAAGAGTTGGTTCTTTGAAAGAATAAATAAGATTGATAAAGACCTAGTCACCTTCTCTGAAAAAGGAAAGAAAAAAACCCCCTCAAACTGGTGCAATAAAGAATGAAAAGAATGAAATCAGTATAGATCCTGTGGAAATTCAGAAGATCATCAATGCCCACTTTGGAAGTCTTTACTCTCACAGGATGGAATACAGAAGAAATGAACAAATTTGTAGATATGTTTGAACTACTAAAACTCAATGAAGAAAATATAAAAATTCTGAATGATATAATATCATTAATGAAATTAAAAATGCAATTAAAAAGTTATCAACAAAGAAACCCCAGGTCCTAATGGATTCACAGCTGAATTTTATAAGAAATTTACAGAAAATTTAAATTAATGCTCCTCAAACACTTTAATGCAATTGAAAGTCAAGAAATCCTCCCTAAATAATTCCTGGAGGCAAATATTACCCTGATACCAAAACCAAAGAAGGACCAACCTAAAAAGAGAACTATAGGCCAATCTCCCTAATGAACATAGATTCAAAAATTCTTTTTTTTGATTCAAAAATACTTAATAAAATACTAGCAAAAAAATGCAGCAAATCATCAAGAAGATTATACACCATGACCAAGTGGGACTCATTCCAGGGATGCAGGGATGGTCCAATATGTAAGTCAATCAGTGTCATACACCGTATCTGCAGAGGCAAAGACAAATATCCTGTGATCTTTTGAATGAATGCAGAAAAAGCTTTTGACAAAATCCAACACTCATTCATGATAAAAACCCTACAGAAAATCAGAATAGAGGGTCTTTACCTCAGTCTGATAAAAGTCATCTACGGCAGAAAAATAGCCAACATCATAATAAATAGACAAAAGCTGAAAGCTTTCACTCTAAAATCTTGAACAAGACAAGGCTGTTCACTATCACAACTCTTCTCAGTATATTTCTGGAAACATTAGCTAGAGCATTTGGACAAGTGAGAGAAATTAAAGGAATAAAGATAGGAAAGGAAGAAGTTAAAATATAATTATGCACAGATGACATAATACTCTACATAGAAGACCCAAAAGACTCCTAGAATTAATAAGCAAATTTAATAGTGTAGCTGGATACAAAATCAACACTCAAAAATCATTAACATTCCTATACACAAACATGTGAGAGAGAAATTAGGGAAACTACACCTTTCACAATAGCATTAAAAAAAAAGAAAAAGAAAAAGAAAAAGAAAAAAAATTCTTAGAAATCCATCTAACAAAGAAAGTAAAAGATCTATACATTGAAAATTATAATACTCTGAAAAAAGAGATCAAAGAGGATTTCAGAAAATGGAAAGATATTCCTTACTTATGGATAGGAAGAACCAACATTGTGAAACCATTGTAAAATCCAAAGCATTATAAATATTTAGTGCAATCCCAATAATAATACAATTAGCTTACCTCCCAGATCTAGAGAAAATACTACTAAAATTCATTTAGAACCAGAAGAGACCTAGAATAGCAACAGCAATCCTGGGCAACAAAGATAAGACAGGAGGCATCATGATCACCGACTGCAAATTATACTACAAGTCTACAATGATAAAATCAGCATAGTACTGGTGAAAAACAGACCTGAGGATCAATGGATAAGATTAGAAGATACAGGACACAAATACAAACACATTCAATCACCTTATCTTTTGACAAAGAGGCCAAACATGTTCACTAGAAGAAAGATAGCCTCTTTAACAAATGCTACTGGAAAAACTAGCTTCCCACATGCTGAAGACTAAAACTAGACCCATGTCTATCACCATGTACTAAAATCAAAATGGATCAAATATATAAATATTAAAACAGAAACACAAAATCTACTGGAAGTGAAAGTAGGTAGAAATCTTAAAGACATAGGGGTAGGCAGAGTTCATGAAGAAAAACCAAACTGCATGGAAAGTACTTCAAAGAATCAACAATTGGGATCTCATCATATCGAAACATTTTTGTACATCAAAAGAAATCATTAAAAGAGTGAGAAGAAAACCTATGAGCTGGAAAATATTTTTTCCAACTGTCTGTCAAATGACTTCTATCTAGAATGTATAAAGAATTAAAAAAGCCAGACCCCAAAATTCAAAAGACTCAATCCAAAAATGGGCATCTAAGATGAATATTTACTTTTCAGAAGAAGAAATACAAATGACAAATAAATATATGAGAAAATGTTCAATGTCATTGTTCATTTGATCAATGCAAATTAAAACAACACTGAGATGCCATTTCACCCCAACAAAGAGTGGGTATCAGCAAGAAATTAACCAATAACAAATGATGGATTGGTTGTGAATAAAAACCCTTCTCCACTGTTGATCAGAATATATACTGGTGTAACTACTGGGAAATTAGTGTGGAGATTTATGAAGAAAACTAGAATTAGAGGTCACACTCTACTCAGTTATTCCCCTTATTGGTATTTTTTCCCAGAAGAATTAAAAACATCGCACTGCAGGGATATGTGTGCACCTGTGTTTATAGAAGCACAAGTTGTTATAGCTAAATCTTGGAAACAGCCCAAATGTCTATCAACAGAGGAACTGATTAAAAAAAGTTGTATTTTTATGCAATGACGTACTACTCTGCTATTAAGAAAGATAAACTTGAGGCTTTTATAGGTAAATGATGTAACTGGAGACCATACTCATAAGTAAAATACACCAGACTTGCATGTGTAGGGATCATATTGTCTCCCTAGTGTAAGAAACTGAAAGAGTAAATCAAATCCAAAAGATAGAATAGATACAGCGAAGGGGAAAGAAAGTGCTGAAAAAGAAAGAACACCTGGAACTAGGGAAAAGAGGAAAGAAGGGAAAAATAAGATTATATATATGCTATGATAATAATTTTTGATTTATATCATTGAAAGGAACAGTCAGTAGTTACATTGTTTGTTTAATTTTGTGTGCCTCTCTCTGATAATCTGAACAACTACTTTGAAGATAACAATATGCAAAATAATAACCATTGTTGCTTTCTTATCATCTTGTTCTAAAATTGTCTAGTTTTTATCCTCTTTACAATAAAACAAAATTAAGGGGTCAGGAAGATAGCTCAGTGGTCTAAAGGGCCTGTATAGGCAAGCGTAGGCAGGTTCAGGGGACTGCGGTTCGATCCCCGGCACCACATGCTGCGCCAGCCCTGCCCTCAGGGTGGGCTGAGTGGGCCAAAAAAAAATTTAGTACAATGAAGAAAGATACCACTATTAAAGATTTCTTGTATAACTTGGTACTTATATGAAAGAAATTATACAAAGGTCTTTAATTAAATGATTAAAAAGAAGTGTAAAGGATAAAGAAAAAATAAGTTAGGACCAGCAAGATAGCTCAGCAGACTAAGTGCCTGCTTAGGCAAGTACAGAGACCAGGGTTTGATCCCTGGTGCCATCAGCCTCTCACTTCTCTGTCCTGCTGAGCATGCTACCAAGTCCAGGTGTGGTGGCACATGCCTATAATCCCAGAACTGGGGAGGTTGAAAACAGGTGGGTCACTATGAGTCCAAGCTGTGTAGTGAGACCCTGTATCAAATACATTAAAAAATGGTGAAAAAAGAAAAAATAACTAGTCTTAAATATGGGAATTTGTTCTATTTTTCTATTGACAACAAAATATTCTAATCTCTATTGCTGTATATCTATATATCACTGCAAATGGGCTAAGGTTGGGAAACTGAACACTTGATGAACACTTTTTTAAATCTTTAAAAAATCTTGATTCTATATCTAAAGCACCAAGAAATAAGTGCTAAGATGTAGTCATACTCAGATTTGAAAAGTCATTGCTTGACGGGACTGAATGAATAAGTCACAATCCACTATGACTATCTTTGGTACTCACGTGGAAAGAAAAGCAGAGAAGAGGAACAGAGAAGTTTGCAAAATTTTGACCTACTATGGAATTGTGCTGTAGATTTTTATTTTGACCAACCCTTTGGTGTACGCTGAAGGGGTGTACATGGAGGAACTGAAACAACTATTTGCATGTTCGGTGCAATAGATGACTTTTATATGTAAAATTAAATGAACATGATTATCTGGGTACTTATTTCAATTATCTATTGATTACTCTATTGATGGAGATTAGATTGAATACATTTTTTTCTTTTGTTCTGATTTCCCCACAAGCACGCAAACTGAGTAATTCCATTCTTGTAATTCACTGCAGTACAAGATCATGTGAGGGAGGACAGAGAACAACTATCAGTCAAATGTCTGATGTGGACAGAGAACTGGGGGGGGCAGATTTACAAAGTCAACCTGTAATTAAATGTGCTTCAATATCTCATCTTTCTCTGTAGTATTAGTCCATTTCCCATTAATGATACAAAATTACTGAGGCTGGCTAAATCACAAAATAAAGATTGTTATTTAGCTAGTGGTCTTTCATGCTGGTAGGATGACACTGTCTCTGCCTATATAACCTTATGGCAGATGGCATCATGGTGGTGGAGAGTGTGTAAGAGGCAAAGACTACACAGCAAGAGCAGCAGCCAGAGAATGACCAGGGTCTTGTGAGAATTACAAGACGTAGTGCGTTCCTCTCTTCCAACAGCACGCCTCCAAGTCCTTACTACCTGTTGCTACGGCCTTACTTCCTGAAAGTTCCATCTCTTAACGTCACTAGCCTGGGGACAGAATCTCTGACACATGGTTCTTTGGGGGAACAAACCACGTCCAAACCGTAGAATCTCCCGGGTATGCTTTAAATTTTTTTAAAAAAATGTATTTTATTTTTTAAAGAGTACAAAATAGCAATTAGAAAAACAGTAACAGAAATGATACAAAATTTCACTAAACAAAGAAATAGGAATTCAACAATAGTTGCTGTATTGCATGATGTTATCTTCAAGTTAGTTGTTTAGGTTACTAGACATAACCCTGCAAAATTGGTTTAAGACAAAACAAAACAAAAAACACTGGGGGTTGGAGAGATGGCTCAGTGGAATAAGCGCTTCCCTGGCAAGCGCAAGGACCTGAGTTCAATCCCCGGTTCCGAAAATAAACAAAACAAAACAAAACAACAACAACAACAAAAAACACCAAAAAAGTTACAAGAAATTAAAAAGAAATAAAATAAGAAAATAATAAGAAAATAATTAAGCATTAATTGCTTCTTTCAAAAGACCAGCAGAAATTAGCAGTAAAATTATCCAAATTATCTGCACATATATATAGATATATCTTTTCCTCCTCTTTCTTTTGTCATTTTCCTCATTCCAGTTCCAGGTACACTTTTGCAGCTTAGTTTGTTTTATTTCACTTATTTTATTGAGAAACAAATAGCAAAGAGACAGTTTCAAAACTGATTAATAGGACAGTTTCAATAACTAATACATTGTACATTGTTGTCTTCTTAGTAGTTATCCATAGTACAAGAAGCAGACAAGATATCCTGTCCAAACACTATAAGTACAAATCTTTCTTCTCATTGAATTAAATGAAAGTAGCTGTATATCTATCCTAACTATTCTGTATATACAGACACGAAATGGTCCTTCCTTTGTATCCCCTTTTTTTGTTTAGTCTTCTCAGAGATGGGTATTCCATTGGCATCTAAATGCAGCTTAGTTTGTTTTGTGTGATTTTTTGTTTTGTTTTGTACCAGGAATTGAACTCAGACCTTGTGTTTGCCAGGCAGGCACTGTGCCACTGAGCTATATCACTACCCCCATATACTTTTGATATTTAAATTTCAAGGATAATTTCCCCACTGGCTTGAAAATCTTCTTGTGACTCCTAATTTGAAAAACAAACAAACAAACAAATACTGAACCCTAAATGCATCACCCGGATTTCTCTTCCTCTGGTCATTCTTTCTGTATTTCTTCTGAAGTTCAATGAACATCACCTGTGGTGATTATTGTTGTCATCTAAAAATATTTTTAAAATATATTTTTGCTATTATGAGGAAATTTATTTTTCATTAATAATGGTAGTTCTTTATTTTTTTTGATGTAATATTATTGTTTTTTATTAGTACATGTTTGCATTACATAAAGATGCCACTCATGTGGAGTGGGTACAAATGCATATTTTAATTTTTTTATTCTCTTCTTCACCCTGTCCACTCTCCCTTTTTCTTTTTCTTTTTTTTTTCTTTTCAAAGTTTTATTGATAAACATATAG
>NW_004524949.1:860692-861671 GCF_000260255.1 Octodon degus | reverse complement strand
GCGCGCCCAGGAGTGCCTGCCCTACGCGGCGCGCTGCCAGCAGGCGCTCTTCCACGGGCCCGGGGAGGCGCTGGAGCTCACCGAGGCCGCGCGCCTCTTCCTGCGACAGCAGTGCGACGTGCGGCAGTGCCTGGCCTGCCTGGCTTCCTAAAGTCAGCCTCTTCTTGGGTGTCATGGTGTGTAGCCCTTGTAGCCTAAAAACCTTTGTGTGTTGTTCTTTGCTGTTTCAGGATGCAGGTGTCATTAAAGCAATAACCAACTGTGACCATTTCACTTTACACCAGAACTTTCAGCAAAAGAGCTCTTGTTTTTAACTTGCTTGACTGTAGTTCTTTTAGTAATAGAAAACAGGATAAGACAACACCAGATTCACTGGTTGTACAATGTGTCTCATCATTAATTCACATGTGTTTTTATAGAATTATGGAGTGGCCTTATTAAAGGTACATTAGCATCACAACTCAGGAAAATGTAGGAAGTTCAATAGTTTACAGGACGTGAGGTATTCTTAAACTAGTGGTCAGTCTGTGAACAGTAGTTCATGAAGGGTGGAATCCATAAATCAAACAGCAAGTGGATAAGGCCCATCTATTTTTGTGTGTGGAACCAGAGATTGAAGTCAGGCC
This sequence comes from Octodon degus, assembly GCF_000260255.1. Taxonomy (NCBI): domain Eukaryota; kingdom Metazoa; phylum Chordata; class Mammalia; order Rodentia; family Octodontidae; genus Octodon; species Octodon degus. The sequence continues at coordinate 861,045 of NW_004524949.1, read as the reverse complement.
CTTGTGCTTCCCAGGGAAGAGCTTATTCCACTGAGCCATCTCCCCAGCCCCTGATCTGGCCCCTCTTACTACCCCTAATAACCACCTGTAGGTGATAACCTACTTACCCCTACTACATTGGGCTTCGTAAGTGTAGTGGTTCTCGAACTCAGGGGTGGACAGTTTTCTCCTAGGGTATGCAGTCATAATTCTAGTGAATTAGGCTGCTTATGTTCAGGGTTGACAAGAGCAAGGTAGGAAAAAAAAATACAAACAGTAAAGCAACACAAACCTTGACCACTTTGGATATCACTTTACCAAGGATTTGAGGACCCCATAGGACAACTAAGAGTAGAATGGTATGGCTGGATCTG
>NW_004524949.1:842617-853277 GCF_000260255.1 Octodon degus | reverse complement strand
AACTCTCGAGCAGTAGTTGCTCCTCCACATGGCACAATGCACAGACCATGCCACGTCACTCCTTCTCGCGCCTGTGTGAGATGTGCCCCACTGCATTCGGAGAGGCCACCATCTGGGTTTCCACTCAACACTTGGTGGCCACTTGGGAAATTTCTACCTTTTGTCTGTTAAGAATCATGCTTTCACATACATTCTTGCATGAGTTTTTGTTCAAGCACCTGTTTTTGATTCTTTGGGGTCTATATCTAGTAGTGGAACTCCGGGGCCATATGGCAATTCTGTTTAAGTTATTGATGAACCACAAAACTGATTTCCACAGTAGCTTTACCCTTTTACATCCCCAGCAGCAGTGCATCAAGCCCCTAATGCCTGCACATCCTCAATCAAAGTTGCTGTTTTCGATTTATTTCATTTTGTTTTGTTTATAACAGCCAGCCTAGGGGTTGTGAAGTGCTACTTCATGATTTGCCTTTTCCAAGTGGCTAATGATGTTGTATATCTTTTCATGAGCTTCTTGGCTCCTTGTACATCTGCTTTGAAGGCAGGACAGCCATTCAAGTTTGTTTCCCATTTTTAGAAACTTGACTTGACTGTCCTCTTTGGTGTGCAATTCTTGATATATTCTGGAAAACAAACCCTTATCAGATATGTAATTTGTAAATGTCTTTCCCATTCTGTGCATTTTCCTTTCACTTCCTAGACAGAACCCTTTGCTGTGCAAAACATTTTAATTTGTGGTTTAATTTTTTCAAAAGAAAGCACTTCGGTGATTGTGATTTTGGTGTCATACTGAAGGAACCCTTGTCTGATCTCATCTATGTTTTCTTTTGAGAGCTTTATAGTTTCAGCCCTTACATTTAAATCTGTGATGAGGTTAATTTTTCAACATCTGTGATACCAGGGTCCAGCTTCATTCTTTGACATATGGCTATCTAATAGTCCCAACACCACGTTTTGAAGGGATTATTGTTTTCCCCACTAAGTTTCCTTGACACCCTTGCTGAAAATCAGCTATACATACATAGATGTTTGAGTTTGTTTCTGATTCTGAGTTTCATAAATGGCCTATAGGTCTATCATGATGTCAGAACCACACTACTTTGGATTACTGTAGCTTTGTGGTAAAGTTTTGAAGTGGGGAAGTACGAGTCCTCCAACTTTATTCTTCTATTTTGAGATATGTTTTGGGTATCTGGGTCTCTTGTATTTTCATGTGAAGTTTAGGATAAGCACGACAATTGTTTTATTTTTATCTTTTATTTTTTGTATTTTTAAGGAAGGGTCTACAGGGTGTTCAGGGTCTCACTACTAGATCGGACTCGTAGTGATCCGCCTGTTTATAGCCTCCCAAGAGCTGGGATTATAAGCGCGCACCACCACATCCAGTCTCAATTGCTGTCTCAGTGCGCCTCAGGGGTGGGGCCGGCACGGCAGGCCCGGGGATCGAACCCCCGGCGCCTGCTATCTTTTATTTTTTAAAGAGAGTACAAATTAGAATTAAAACAGAAAAAGTTACAAGTGATATAGAATTTCACTTAACAAAGAAATATGAATTTCATAGTATTTGTTGTAATACATAGTGTTGTCTTCCAAGAAGTTATTCATATTACCAAATATATGCATGTAAAATTGGAAAAAAAGAAAGAAAGAAAGAAAGAAAGAAAGAAAAAGAAAGAAAGAAAGAAAGGTATAAGAATTTAAGAAGAGAAAAAGTACAAACAATTGAAGAAAGGAGACAAAACAAATTATTATCTGGCTCCTTTCCATAGGCCAGCAGAAATGCACAGTACAGTTGTGCGAACCATCCTGCATACATACACACCTAGATAAGTCTCTTTCCTCCACTCCCTCTCCTGTCCTTCTCCTCAACTCAGTAACTCTCTCCTTTTGAATAAGTTCATTCCCTTTGCCCAGTATCTATTGTGCCCTTCAGGTTCCATTTTTCTTTTTCAGGTTCTCACACTAAGAAGACAATATGGTGTTTGCACATGTGGGTTCTGATTTATTTCACTTAAGAGTATGTTCTCTAGTTGCATCCATGTACCGACAAAAGACTCAAATTTATCCCATTTTTACCACATCTTCTTTATCCATTCTTCAGTTGATGGGCATCTGGGTTGCTTCCAGGATTTAGCTATGAAAAACTGTGCTGCTGTAAACATGAGTGCACACCTATCACTGTGGTATGAGGTTTTTCTGGAAAAATACCCAGGAGGGGAATAGCTGGCTTGGATGGGACCTCCAATCCTAGCTTTTTGAGGACTCTCCACACTGATTTCCATAGTGGTTGTAGCAGTCTGCACTCCCACCAAGAGTGGAAAAGTGTTCCTTTTTCTCCACAGCCACTTCTAGCATTTGTTATTGTCTGACTTCTTGATGCTAGCCATTCTTTCTGGGGTGAGATGGAATCTCAGTATTATTTTAATTTTCATTTCCTGAGTGACCAATGGTGTTGAACATTTTTTCATATATTTACTTGACATCTGTATTTCTTCCTCTGAGAAGTGTAGATGCCCATTTTTGGATTGGGTCTTTGAATTCGGGGGAGCCTGATGTTTTAAAATTCTTTATATGGTCTAGATAGAAGGCCTTTTTTGGAGGGATGGTCAGCTGTAATTTTTTCCCAGTTTGTGTTTTTTTTTACTTTGTTGGAGATTTGTTTTGAAGTGCAGAAACTTTTCAAAAAGATGAAATAAAAAAAAGGAGTGAGCTGGGGAGATGGCTCAGTAGAATAAGCACTTGCCTGGCAAGCACAGGGTCTTTTTTTTTTTTTTTTTTTTTTGGTGGAACCAGGGATTGAACTCAGGCCCTTGCGCTTGCCAGGAAAGCACTTATTCCACTGAGCCATCTCCCCGGCCCACCCAGCACAGGGTCTTGAGTTCAATCCCCGGTTATGAAAAAAAAAAAGAGAGAGATCCCAGTTGTTGATTCTGTTAAGTATTTCTCATGCAGTTTGGTTCCTGTTCATGAACTCTCTGCCTAGGCTTTTGTCTTTTAGATTTCTACCTACATTTTCCTCTAGAAGATTGAGTGTTTCTGTATTAATATTTAAGTCTTTGATCCATTTTGACTGTAGCTTTGTGCATAGTGATAGGCATGGGTCTAGTTTTAGCCTGCAGCATGTGGAAAGCCAGTTTTTCCAGCACCATTTATTAAAGAGGCTATCTTTCTTCCAGTGAGCATGTTTGGCCCCTTTATCAAAGATAAGGTGGCTAAGTGTGTTTGCAGTTGAGTCTACATCTTCTAATCTGTTCCCTTGATCCTCAGGTCTGTCTCCATGCCAGTGCCACGCTGGTTGTATTACAGTAGCCTTATAATATAATTTCAGGTCAGGGACTCTGATACCTCCTGCCTTTCCTTTGTTTCCCGGGGTTGCTTTTGATATTTTGGGTCTCTTCTGGTTCCAAATGAATTTGAGGAAAGTTTTCTCTACCTCTGTGAGGTATACTAATGGTATTTTAATCGGGATTGCATTGAATATGTGTAAGTATTTTGAGAGATATATCCATTTTCACAATATTGGTGAATTTCACAATACCAGGAACCTGGACTATTTTTCCATTCTCTCAAATCCTCTTCAGTCTCTTTTCTCAGAGTACCGTAATTTTCACTGTATAAATCTTTCACATCCTTTGTGAGATTGATTCCCAAGTATTTAATTTTTTTGGATGTCATTGTGAAAGGCATGGTTTCCCTAATTTCTCTCTCAGTACATTAATTGTTTATATAAAAAAATGCTACCGACTTTTGGGTGTTGACTTTGTATCCTGCTACGTTGCTGAATTTGGTAATTAAATCTGCAAGACTCTTGGTGGAGTGTTTGGGGTCCTCTATGTAGGGTATCATGTCATCTGCAAATAATGATAATTTCACTTCTTCTTTTCCAATCCTTATTCCTTTTATTTCTCTCTCTTGTCTAATTGCTCCAGCTAATGTTTCCAGAACTATATTGAATAGGCATGGAAAAAGTGGACATCCTTGTCTTGTTCCTGATTTTAAAGTGGAGGCCTTCAGTTTTTGCCCACTTAGTATGATGTTGGCTGTTGGTTTCTTGTAGATGGATTTTATCAGATCGCGATATAGACCATGTGTTCTGATTCTCTGTAGGGTTTGTATCATGAATGAGTGTTGGACTTTGCCAAAAGCTTTTTCTGCATCTATTGAGATGACCATGTGGTTTTTGTTCTTGGTTCCATTGACGTGGTGTATTACATTTATGGATTTGTGTATGTTAAACCATCCCTGCATTCCTAAAATGAATCCCACTTGGTTGTGATGTATAATCTTTTTGATGATTTGCTGCATACTGCTTGCTAGCATTTTATTGAGGATTTTTGCATCTATATGCATTAAAGAGATTGACTTGTAGTTCTCTTTTTTTGTTAGATCTTTCCCTGGTTTTGGAACCAGAATAATACTTGCCTCCAGGGATGAGTTTGGGAGAATTGCTTCCCTTTCAATTTCATTGAAGAGTTTGAGAAAAGCTGGCATTAAATCTTCTCTAAATTTCTTGTGTAATTCTGTGGTGAATCCATCAGGACCTGGGCTTTTCTTTGTTGGTAGTTTTTTTTAAAATTACATTTTCTATTTCATTTCTCATTATTGGGTTATTCAGAGTTTGTATATCTTCTTGACTCAGCATTGGCATTTCATAAGTGTTTAAGAAACTGTCCATCTCCACTGTGTTTTCCATCCTGTGAAAGTAAAGACTTTGGAAGTAGGTACTGATGGTCTTCTGAATTTCTCTAGGGTCTGTAGTGATTTTGCCCTTTTCATTCCTTATTGAATGAATTTGGGTTTCTTCTTTCCTGTTTTGATTAGATTGACTAGGGTTTTCTTAATTTTATTTATTTTTTAAAAGAACCAACTCTTTGACTCATTTACTCTTTGTATTGTTTTCTTCAGCTCCAGTGTACTGATTTCTGCTCCAATCTTTATAATTTCCTGCCTTATTTAGGTTTTGGGCTAGACTTGCTCTTCTTTATCTAGGAGCTTGAGATGCAGCATAAGATCGTTTATTTGGGCTTGTTCAGCTTTCCTACTGTGCAAATTTACCACTATAAATTTTCCTCTTAAGACAGCTTTCATTGCATCCCACAGGTTTTGGTAGGCCATATCTGCATTTTCATTTGATTGTAAATATTTTTTAAAATTTCTTCTTTAATTTCATCTGTGACCCACTGGTTGTTTAGGAGGCTGTTATTTAATTTCCATGTGTTTATGGTGTTTTTGTTGTTTCTTTTGTCAATAATTTCCAGTTTTATTGCACTGTGGTCAGATAGTATGCACGGGATAATTTCAATTCCTTTTCATTTACTTAAGAGTACTCTGTGTGCTAGTTTACACCCTGTTTTGGAGAACATCCCATGTACAACTGAGAAGGATGTATAGTCTGTTGTTGCTGGGTGAAACACTCTGTAAAGGTCTACCAAGTCAATTTCTTCACAAGTTCCATTTAGTTCTGTTATTTCTTTACTAATTTTTTGCCTAGTTGATCTATCTCTTTGTGACAGTGGTGTGTTAAAGTCCCCCATTACTATTGTATTTTTGCTCATTTGATATTTCATACCTGTTAAAATTTGTCTTATGTAGGTGGGTGCTCCTACATTGGGTGCATATATATTTATAATTATTATCTCTTCCTCTTGCAGTTTTCCCTTAACAAGTATGTAGTGAACTTTATCTCTTTGAATGATTTTTGGCTTGAAGTTGATATTGTCAGCAACCAAGATAGCTACCCCTGCTTTTTTTTTTTTAATTTCCAGTGGCATTGAGCATAGTTTTCCATCCTTTGACTTTTAGTCTGTGAATTTCCTTTTGAGTTAAATGTGTTTCGTATATGCAGCATATTGTTGGATTTTGTTTCTTAATCCGCTCTGCTCCTCTGTTTGTTTTGACTGGTGAATTGAGGCTGTTTACATTGATGGTTATAACTGATATGTATTGGCTTACCTTTGTCATGTTATTGTCTTGCTACAGGTTCTGTACTTTTTCCCTCTTTTCAATTACTTGCTGTGTTTGGTGGTTCCTTTCCATTGTTCTTGAAGCTATGATCACTTCTGTCTCTTTCTAGAATGTCTGTCAGTACTCTTTGTAAGGTTGGTTTGGTGGTCATGAATTTCTTCAGTTGTTCTTTGTCATGGAAGGATCTTATCTCGCCATTGAATTTGATAGTTTTTCAGGGTACATCTATCTGGGTTGGAAGTTACTTTCTTTCAGGACCTGAAGTACTTCACTCCAAGCTCTTCTTGATTTGATGGTTTGTTTTGAGAAATCTGCCATGATTCTGTGTGCTTTCTACTGTAGGTGATCTGTTTCTTCTCTCTAGCAGCTTTTAATGTTCTATTCTTTTGCTGAATTTCTGAGATCTTGATTATTATGTGTCTAGGTGTGGATGTATTGTGATTATGGCTGTGTGGAGTTCTATATGCTCCACTTAGCTGTATGTCAGGCTCTTTTCTCATGTTTGGAAAATTTTCTGCTAGTACTTCTGCAAACAGTCTTTTTATGTCATTTGTGCTGTCTCCCGCTGCCTCACTGACACCTATTATTCTTATATTGTTTTTCTTTGCGTCATCTCATAGCTGCTCAATTGTTATTTCTTGGTTCCTTGTTAGTTTTAAGGGATCTTTCCTTTCATGTTCATTGGCTGCACCACTGTCTTTGAAGTCTGAAAGTCTATCTTCAGTTTCATTCAAGTGGTTTTGGCAGCTTTCAGTGGGGTTCTTAATTCCCTGGATATCTGTTTGAACCTGTTTCATGCATTCTAACTCTTTCCTGTATTGTTCATTCAGGGTTTCCATCATTTTTCTCTTCTCTTCTCTTCTCTTCTCTTCTCTTCTCTTCTCTTCTCTTCTCTTCTCTTCTCTTCTCCTCTTCTCTTCTCTTCTCTTCTCTTCTCCTCTTCTCCTCTCCTCTCCTCTTCTCTTCTCTTCTCGTTTTTTGTTTTTTGTTTTTTTTAAATCTCTGTCTTTGGCTGTGCTGAGCAATTCTTTCATGACTGTTGTCATTTCTTTTTGGACCTGAGAGATTATTTCTGCTCTTATTTCTTCTATAACCTGATGGACTTGTTTCTTTACTTCAGTTGCTACCATTTCAGAGATTTCAGGTGTGTGATTTCCAAGCTCTTGTGCATCTTGTCTTTGTCTCCTGGACTTGTTCTGGGTGGGCCAGAGGATTGAAACTGCATTTTGCTCCTGCGTTTTGGCATTTTTGAAGCTCCAGAGTCCCGCAGGCAGCCCAGAGTCCGCCAAAGTTCGTAAATGGCTCCAGGAAAGCTCCATGCCTGTGCACACTGGGCCCACGGATCACAGCCCTCCTGTGTCCCACAGGCCACTCAGAGTCCTCTTGAGTTCTTAAAAGTTTGGACCAGCACCAGCAGAAGCTCCATGCCTGCGTGCTGGGGGCTAAGGAAGGTCAGAGCTTACCAGAGTCCCGCAGGCTGCCCAGAGTCCACCAAAGTTCTTAGCATGACATTTTTACAAAGTTGGCTGGCTGGATTCCAACAAGCATCACATTAAATCTGTACTTTGCCTTGGAGATTATGGGCATCACCCGTTAACATGAAATGCCCTCCCATCTATTTAGGTCTTCTCAATTTCCTTCAGCAATGTCCTGTAATTTTCAGAGTACAGGTCTTACACATGTTTTGTTAAGTGTATTCTTTGGTACACTTTTGTGATGGGATCATGCATGGAATTATTTTCTTAACCTTATTTTCAGGTTACTTGTTGCTAGTATATAGAAATACAACTCATTTTTTCACATTGAATTTGGATCCTGAAACTTTACTTGTACTCACTTACTGTGTATTCAGATAAAATCAAGCATTTTCCTCTTTCTTTTACTTTTTCATGCACGTTTTAGTGGTTTTCTCCGCATATGAACATGCTATCTGCAAGTAGAGATAGTATCACTTGCTCCCTTCCCTTCTAGATGCCTTTAATTTCTTTTCTTTGACTAATTTCCTTGACTAGCACTTTTTGTTTTCTGACTAGCACTTTTGAGTACAATGTTAAATAGAAATGTCAAGACAAGAACATCCTCATCATGTTCCTGTCTTAAGGTGGAAACCAGCCAATCTTTCATCATTAAGTATGATGTTATTTATCTCTGGGTTTTTCATAGATGCCATTTATTGGGTTGAGGAAGTTCCTTTCTATTATTCCTGGTTTGCTTAATTTACTTTCATTGAAAGTGTTTTGATCATGAACCCCCACCCCCATTTCTGTTAATATATTCTTTTTTTTTTTACTAAATAAATTGACTTTCTTACGTTGAACAAACCTTCCATTTGTGGGATAACCACTCCCCCCACTTGGTCATGGTTTTATTTAATAAGCAGTCAGCGAACATTTTGTTCAAGGACCCGGAATGAACTAGGCAAGGTAATTAGAGACAGTGTGTGTGTGTGTGTGTGTGTGTGTGTGTGTGTGTGTGTGTGAAAGAATCTGTGGAATGATGTGAGTCCAAAATATTTGGGAGGACCTGCACTTAGTTCCTTAAGGCTGGAGTGTAGGGTGCTGGTGGTCGGTGGGAGGGAGGTTGCTGATGTGGCTGGAGAAGAGGTAAGCAGGAGCTAAGACCTGCAGGTTCTGTTATACCATGCTGAGGTTGTGGGATATCCCATAGCAGATGCGCCTGCTATGGTCTTTAGGCTCAGGACTGACATGGCCTCGGTTTGGTCCTAGAAAGATCATTCTGTCAGTTGTGTGGAGGACAGAGCAGAGGAGACTGAAATTGGAGGTCAGAAGCTGCTGCAGTATCACAGTCAAGAAATGATAGAAAATGAGGGTTGGCCAAATAGCTCAGCAGATTAAATCGCCTGTAAGCAGGCGCAGGGGCCAGGGGTTCGATCCCTGTGCCTGCCATGCCGTCCCCGTCCCCGGTGCACACTGAGAGGGCAATTGAGACTGGGCATGGTAGCACGCGCCTGCAATCCTAGCTCTTGGGAGGCTGTAAACAGACGGATCACTACGAGTCCCATCTAGCAGTGAGACCCTGAACACCCTGTAGACCCCTCCCTAAAAAAAAAAAAAAGAAATTGTAAAAACTGAAATGAGAGTCACCTCAACTTAGATGATGGCATTGGTAGATAAGACCAGGGGACAGTTTTCAAAACAAACCAAAGGGTAGGCATCAATTTGGCACCTACCTCTTTCTTGTACTGGTGAACCTAGCTGGAGTAGTGATGATTCACTTGCTCATTCCTTCAACAAATATGTACTGCCTGCCTCCTATACATGCCTGGGATTGTGTTAGCAATTGATGTTCCTTCGTGCAGTCTGGTGGAAGATACAGACAACACTAAATGTTGATCAGTGTCTAAATGTCAACACTAAACTCCAACACTAATTGTCGATCAATTACAACACTAAACTGTGATAAATGCTATGAGAGGGAAAGTTCAGGGTTTTATAGGAGTGTATAGGAGGAGTACACCACACAGACTTGTGGGGTTGGAAACTGTTCCTGGAGACAGTAGTATCCAAGCTGAAATATGAAGAATTTGGTAGAAATTAACCAAATGAAAAAGTGAGGCATTGGTTTGTGGGCCAGAGGCGATGGGAGGAAAGATAAAAGGCTCTGGCATGACTCCCTGAGGGTAGAGTGAGGAGACTACAGACTTTGGAACCATTAGTGGAGCTATGGGATGAAGAAGGTGTGGGTATTGGTAGGAAGATGAGTTCAGTTTGGAGTATGTGAAATTCAAGATTCCTGGGGGATACCTAGATGGAAATGAAGCCTATATGGCTTAGGAGTTCAAGGATGAGATCGAGACTGGAAATATACATTTGGGAGTCATCAGGGTAATTCTTGAGGCCATGGATGTCGTTGAGACCATGCAAGGAGAGACATGCAGAGAAAATACAAGGGGACCAAGGGCAACTTTGAAGGGGCAGGCAAAAGAGGACAATTATTGGAAGGAGGCTGAAAGAGTGTTTTCACAGGAGAAGAAGAGACAGTGAGAGCATGAGTGTGAGTGAGAAATATAAAAAGGAGAATAAAGCAAATGTTCAGAAGGAGGCCAAGAGGAGAATAGAGCAAGAAGTGACAAACTCAGGAGCACTTGCTGAGTTCAACATATCCACTTAAAAATACTCACTTAATTTGGTGGTACGAGTAATGCTGAGGGCCTTGGCAAGAGCAATTTCCATGGGGGGAGGGGTTTGGAGGAAGAAACTGGTATGGGTTTGTACTAGGTCCTCATGGGGGACTTCTGAGACATCCTCTTCCTACAAGGTGGTGTGATAAATGTCCACATGAGAGAAAATTGGCCACTGCATCATGCTCAGCCATGGTTTTCTGCTCAAATGCATCCAAGACTGAAAACATCATCTTCTCTCCAGCCTCTCTCCTTGACTACTATTCCCCTGTGTAAGCAAAGAGTGCCCCGTTCTCCACATCAGTGACCTGGGAGTCACACTGACAACTTTCTGTCCCTCAACCCCTCTATCATAATTAATTTGGACACCAAATTCATTGTGCTGTTCTTTCTTTCTTCCCCTTTTTTGTATTTTAGGGAAGGGTCTACAGGTTGTTCAGGGTCTTGCTACTAGATCGGACTCGTAGTGATCCGCCTGTTTACAGCCTCCCAAGAGCTGGGATTACAGGCGCGCACCACCACGCCCAGTCTCAATTGCCATCTCAGTGTGCCCCG
>NW_004524949.1:822167-828392 GCF_000260255.1 Octodon degus | reverse complement strand
TAACCATCAATGTAAATGGCCTCAATTCACCAATCAAAAGAAGCAGACTGGCAGAGTGGATCAAAAAACAAAATCCAACAGTATCATGTATACAGGAAACACATTTAATTGAAAAGGAAATCCATAGACTGAAAGACAAAGGATGGAAAACAATACTCCATGTGACAGGAACCTAGAAAAAAGGTTCTTGTTGCTGACAATGCCTACTTCAAACCAAGAATGATTAAGGGAGATAAAGAAGGTCACTACATACTTGCTAAGGGAAAACTGCAAGAGGAAGAGATAACAATCATAAATATATATGCACCAATGTAGGAGCACCCAATTATATAAGACAAATTTTAACAAACATGAAAAATCAGATGAGCAACAGCACAATTCTAATGGGGGACTTCAATACCCCATTGTCACAAATAGATCAACTAGGAAAACAATCAGCAAAGAAATAATAGCATGAAGCCATACTTGTGAAGACATGGAATTAACAGACCTTTACAGAGTATTCCAACCAATAACATCAGAATACACATTCTTCTCAGTTGCACATGGGACGTTCTCCAAACCGGACCATATACTAGCATATATGGCATGCTTAAGTAAATGCAAAGGAGCTGAAATTATCTCATGCATATTATCTGATCATAGTGCAATGAGACTGGAAATTACTGATAAAGGAAATCACAAATACTCCATGAACACTCAGAAATTAAATAACACACCCTCTTGAGCAATCAATAGGTCACAGATGAAATTAAAGAAGAAATTAAGCAATATTTACTCTCAAGAGAAAATGCAGATTCGACTTACTGGAACCTGTGAGATGCAATGAAAGCTGTCTTAAGAGGGAAATTTGCAGCTGTAAGTTCTCAAATCATGAAAACAGAATGACCCTAAATAAACAATCTTGTGCCATACCTCCAGCTTTCAGAAAAAGAAGGGTACGTCAAGTCCAAAGAAGACAGGAAATTAGAAAGACCAGAGCAGAAATTAATGCCATGGAGATGAAGAAAACAATGCAAAGAATTCGTGAATCCAAGAGTTGCTTCTTTGAAAAAATCAATAAAATTGATAAACATCTACCCACCCTTATCAAAAAAGGAAAGAAACAATTCAAGTGTATGCAATAAAGAATGAAAAGGGCAAAATTACTACAGACCCTACAGAAATTCAAAACATCATCAGTACCTACTTCCAAAATCTTACTCTCACAGGCTGGAAAACACAGAAGCACTGGACAGATTCCTAGGTACACATGAATTAAAGCTGAATCAAGAAGATATAAAATTTCTGAATAACCCAATATCAATGAATTAAATTGAAAATGTTAAAAAAAAGCCTATCAACAAAGAAAAGCCCAGGTCCTGTTGGATTCACTTCTGAATTGTGTAAGAAATTTAGAGAAGATGTAATACCAACTCTTCTTAAACTCTTTGATGAAATTGGAAGGGAAGCAATTTTCCCAAACTCATTCCTGGAGGCAAGTATTATCCTGGCACAGAGACCACAGAATGACCCAACCAAGAAAGAGAACTACAAGGCAATCTCCCTAATGAACATAGATGCAAAAATCTTCAATAGAATACTAGGAAACAGAATGTAACTCATCATCAAGAAGAGTATACACCATGCCCAAGTGGAATTCACCTCAAGAAGGCAGGGATGGTTCAATATATGCTAATTTATAAATGTAATACACTACATCAGCAGAGCCAAAGACCTAGTTCACATGATCATCTTAACAGATGCAGTAAAAGCCTTTGACTAATTCCAATACCCATTTTTAGTGTAGCCAGGCAATAGAATTTATTTAGTACAAAATAACATATTATGTATAAACAAAGATAAATCTCAAAAATTTTATGCCATGAAAAGAGGTTAAATATAAGAGTGCATGCACTAAATGCTTTAATTTATTTGGAGCTCTCGGGTAGGAAAATTAGTATTAGACACTCAAATTCCCTTCAGAAACTACTGGCATTCTCTCAGCCAATGGTTCTGTTTCCAAACCATGTCACTTTTAAATTTTATTTCTATTAGTCATGTAATGTGGATTAGTAAAAACAAAGTTAGCAGCCTAGAAAATCTGGGTGTCATGGTGCATGTCTGGAATGTCAGCTCTCTAGGAGATTGAGGCAGAGGGATCACAAGTTCTGCCTCAGCCTTAGCAACCTTGCAGCATAGTGAGACTATGACTCACAATGAAGAAAGAAGAAAGGAAAGAATGAAAAGGAGGAAGGGGGAAGGAGGAAGGAAGGAAGGAAGAATGAAAGAAATGAAAATGGTCATCCTTTCCATTCTCACTGCAAAAAAAGAACAAAACACTTCAATACAGCACAGAAAAATCTACAATAATGATGTCTGATGTTAAAATCTCTGTCCTTTGAAACCCCATTCTTTCTCTATAACCCCAATACCCATTCTTGATAAACCCTATAGAAAATTGGAATAGATGGTTTTTAATCTCAATCTTGTAAAAGCCATCTATGACAAACCAACAACCAATATCATTCCAAATGAACATAAACTGAAAGCCTTTACTTCAAAATCACGAACAAGACAAGGATGTGCACTTTTACCACTCTAATTCAATATAGTTCTGGAAACATTAGCCAGAGGAATTGGAAAAGAGAGAGACATAAACCAATAATGTTTGGAAACGGAGAAGTTAAATTATTATTATTTGCAGATGACATGATTCTCTCCACAAATGACCCCACAAACTCCACCAAGAATTTTGTAAGTTTAATTAACAAATTCAGTAGCATAGCGGGAATTGATGTGAATAAATAGCATTCCTTGACAGAGACAACATATATACCACAAGAGAAATTAGGGAAAACACAACTTTCACAATAATATTTTTTAATGTATATTTTTGGTACAGGGTCTCACTACGCATCTTGCACTCATAGTGATCCAACTGCTTCAGCCTCCCCAGTGCTGGGATTACAGGCATATGCTACGATGCCAGGTTTTGGTCGCCAGCTGGGTGGGCCCAGGATGGGGCCTACAGGGCATGTGATACCTGGGATCAAACCCAGGACCTTGCACTTGCCAGGCAGGAGCTCTGACCACTGCACTATCTCCCCAGCCTCATAATATTTTTGAAAAATGAAACACATAGAAATCAAGCTTGCAAATCAGTTAAAGATTTACATAATGAAAATTGTAATACTCTGAAAAAAATAGATTATACATGACTTCAGAAAATGGAACTATATTCCTTGCTCCTGGATAGGAAGAATTAATATTGTGAAAATGGCCATACTCCCAAAATTGTTATACAGATTCAATGCAATTCCAATTAAAATATCATCAGAATTCCTCACAGATCCAGGGAAAACTTTCCTAAAATTCATCTGAAAGCAGAAGAGAACCAGAGCAACACAAGCAATCCTAGGTAACAAAGGAAAGGCAGGAGGCACTACAATTATTGACTTGAAATTATACTAAAATCATCTTGGTATTGGCAAAAAAAACAGACTTGAAGATCAATGTAACAGATTTGAATATTCAGACACAAATACAAACACATTGAGCCACCTTATCATTGACAAGGGGGGCAAATATGATCACTTGAAAGAAAGCCTCTTTAATAAATGGTAAAAGTTGGCTTTACACATGCCAAGGACAAAAATTAGGAACCTGTCTATCACCACACACTAAACTAAAGTTATAATGGATCAAATATTTAAATATTAAAACAGAAACACTTGCACTATAAAAGGCTCACGTCAACAACTTCTGACATTACCAATTCTGCTGATAACCCACTACTATTATGGACTATTGGACTATATTGGGTTATTTTGCTGAATTCGAGTACCTACAGTATTTGAATGGCAATGGAACACCCATCTCTGACAAAACAAAACAAAAAAGGGGGATATAAATGAAGGAACATTTTGTAGCAGATATATATATATATATATACATATATATATATAATATAATAGATAGGATAGATATATAGTTACTTTCTCTTAGTTCAATGAGAAGATTTGTACTAATAGTGTTTAGACAAGATATCATGTCTGCATCTTGTTTCTGAATAACTACTAGAAAGACAACAATATGCAATGTATTAATTATTTTAACTGTCCTACTAACCTGTTTTGAAACTGTCTCATTGCTATTTCTTTTTCATTAAAATTAATTTTAAAAAGAGTTGTGTGCTTTTTTATTCTGTGATTCCTCCTCTTACAGTCCTTGCTTTTTAATTTGTATCCATGGGTATTTGTAATGCATAATAGGGTTTTTTTGTATTTTTTATGGAAGGGTCTACAGGGTGTTCAGGGTATCACTACTATATCGGACTCGTAGCGATTCGCCTGTTTGCAGCCTCCCAAGAGCTGAGATTATAGATGCACACCACGCCTAAGTCTCAATCGCTGTCTCAGTGGGCCCCAGGGGCAGGGCTGGCACAGCAGGCCTGGGGATCAAACCCCCGGCCCCTCTGCCTGCTTGCAAGTGCTTTAATCCACTGAGCTATTTGGCCAGCCCTTATTCTTGTTTTGCAGAATGGATACACTTTCATATTCTATGTGGATCATTTTCAATGCCTTTTATTTCTGTACCCTGATATTCTAACACTTCTATTCAAAGAGTATTTCTTACTGTCTATCCTGTGTCTTAGGCTTTATTAATATTTTGGGCATCTCATATAAGAGAAATTATGCAATGTGCCATTTTCTGTGTTTGATTTATTTAATTTAACATTATGGTCTCAAGTTGCATCCATTTTCTTAAAAATGACACACGTTCATTGTCTTTATGACTTAATAATATTCACTTGTGTGTATATATAGCAATTTGTTTATCTATTTGTCTACTGATGGGCATCTAAGCTTCAGGTAGAGTTTAGCTGCTGCTATGAGCTGCAGTGCTACACACATCAGTGTGTAGGCACCACAATAGCATGGTGCCATCAATTCTTTCACACATGTACTCAGGAGAGGTGTATTTGGGTCAAATATATTTTCTAATTTTAGTTTTTGAGGAACACCCTTATTGTTTTCCATAGTGTTTGCATTAAATTTAAATTTGCACCAAAGAAAAACCAAACAAACAAACAACAACAACAAAAAAAAAACAGAAACACTAACTATAAAGGAAGAGTAAGTATGTAGAAATCTTGACAATAAAAGGTAAGGTATAAGATGGTATGGAGTTCATGAAAAAAAATCAAACTGCATGGGAAATACTTTAAAGAATCAATAGCTAGGATCTAATCTTTTTGA
This sequence comes from Octodon degus, assembly GCF_000260255.1. Lineage (NCBI taxonomy): Eukaryota > Metazoa > Chordata > Mammalia > Rodentia > Octodontidae > Octodon > Octodon degus. Next base: position 823,152 of record NW_004524949.1, on the reverse strand, counting down.
AAACTTTTGCATGTCAAAAGAAAACAGAGTAAAAAGAAAAGCCACAAATTGGGAAAAATTTATCTGACTGTTCCTCAGACAAAGGACTTCTATCTAGAATTTGTAAATAAACTTTTAAAACTCAGGCCTCCCAAATTCAAAGACCCAATGAAAAAATGGGCACCTCAAATGAATATTCACTTCTCAGATGAAGAAATACAAATGGCAAATACATATGCTAAAATTGTTCAACATCATTGGGCATTCCAGAATTGTAAGTTAAACAACACTGAGATTTTGTCTCACCCCAGAAAGAATGATAATCATCAAAAAGTCAACCTAGGGCTGGGGATATATCTCAGCAACACAGGTGTTTGCATGGTAAGGGCAAGGCGTTGAGTACAATTCCTAGAGGAGGAGGAGGAGGATGAGGAGGACAAGGAGGAGGACGAGGACGAGGACGAGGAGGACAAGGACGAGGAGGAGGACGAGGAGGAGGAAGAACAATCAACCAATAACAATGCTGGAAGGGCTGTGGGGACAAAGGAATCCTTCAACACTGTTGGTGGGAGTGTAGACTGGTATAAGTGCTATGGAAATCAGTGTGGATATTCCTCAGAAAGCTAGGATTGGAGGTCCAACCAGCTATTCCCCTCCTGGGTACTTTTCCAGTGACATATGCGCACCCATGTCTATAGCAGCACAATGTACGATAGCTAAATCTTGGAAACAAACCAAATGGCTATCACCTGCGGAATGGATAAAAAAATATGTGGTTTTTTACACAATGGAGTATTACTCAGGTATAAAAAAGACAAACTCGAGGCTTTTTATAGGTAAATGATGCAACTAGAGACCATAATCATAAGTGAAATGAATCAGACCCACACCTGCAAACATCATATTGTCTCCCTAGTGTAAGAACCTGAAAGAGTAAATAGAACTGGAAAGATACAATAGATTCTGTGAAAGGGAAAGAATCTGTCCAAAGGGAAGGAACAACTGG
>NW_004524949.1:794778-821745 GCF_000260255.1 Octodon degus | reverse complement strand
AGTGGTTATTCATAGTACAAGATGCAGATATGATATCCCATTCAAACACTATTAGTACAAATCTTTCTTCTCATTGAATTAAGAGAAAGTAGCTGTATATCTATCCTATTTTGTATATACAGATACAAAATGGTCTTTCATTTGTATCCCTTTGTTTGTTTAGTTTTGTCAGAGATGAGTATTCCATTGCCATTTAAATATTGTAGATGTGTGAATTCAGCAAAATAATCCAATATACTCCAGTAATCCATAATAGTAGTGTGTTATCCATAGGACTGGCAATGTCAGAAGTTGTTGACTTGAGCCCTTTACAGCTCAGCATATTAATATGGCTTTACTTTTCATACCTCATTATTATATTTTTCTGCTGGATGGTTAAGACCAAGATAAAGCAAGACCTCTATAACAAGAAATGTAACTTTTGTATCTGACAAGGGCAGTCAAGTCCCTTCAAGATTTACCCTGAAACCCTGTACTGCAGTTTCTAGATCTTTAGTCAGTATCAGCCATGTGGATGAGTCACGGCCATTGCTGACCAATTTGTTCTGTGTGAAAGCCTGAGAGAATGTTTTCTCTACATGTGACTCTCCTTAGGCACACTCTACAAAGTCGATCACTTTCTTCTGTGACCCCATAATCTCCTTGGTCAGAAAATTTGGGACATCACTGAGTTGCAGGATGTTACACATACTGCTGATTTCTGTTCGTCTATTGAAAGAAACAGTTAATGCTTAAATTTTTTAACTCTCTTTTTTAAAACTTTATAATTTTTCTGACCAATTTTGCATGCTTATATCTGGTAACCTAAATAACTAATTTGAAGGCAACAGTATGTGATATAACAACCATTATTGAATTCCTATTATTTTGCTTAGGGAAATTCTGTATGGTGTCTAATTTTTTTTTTACTGTTTTTATTCTCTTTGAAAAAAATTTTTAAAAGAATAGAACAAGGTTTTCCACTCTTTCCCGTTCTGTCCAATGTACTGTTTTGAACTTTACCTATAGCCATTATACAAGTGTAAGAAGTAAAAGTGATACAAATATGAAAGGACAAGATAATTTTCCCTATTTATAGATGATATTACTCTTCATAAAGAAGACCTCAAAAACTCTACCAGAAGAATCTTTGATCTGACAAATGCACAGTGGCAGGATATAAAACCAACACACAAAATTAGTGACTTTCCCATTCACCAATAATGAGCCCACCAAGGAAGAAATAAAAACAATTCCATTCACAATAGCTTCAAGAAAGTTAAAATACTTTGGAATAACCCTACCCAAAGAGATTAAAAGAACACTATAATAAAAACTATAAAACACTAATGAAAGACATTTTTTAAATTATAAAATGAAAGACCCCCCCATATATGGATCAGCATAATTAACAATACAGGTTCAACATGATTTGTATTACATTACCAAGAACATTTTTCATGAAACTAGAAAAAGTAATTCTAAAATTGATACAGAAGTATACAAAAGACCCAGAATTATTTTTTAAAAGTCCAGATTGAGGATGGGGAAAGAGCTCAGCAGTCTAAGTGCCTGCTTGGCAATCACAAGGATCCGGGTTTGATCCCCAGTACCACATGCTGTGTCAGCCCCAGGCACAGAGCTGGCCACTGAAATCTGGCATGGTGGTGCACTTCTGTAATCTCAGTGCTAGAGAGGCTGAGACTGGAGGATGACCTTGAGCATGAGGTGCATAGTGAGATCCTATACCAAATAAATAAATAAAATATTTTTAAAGGCCCAGATTGCCAAGCAGTCCTGACTAAAATGGAACTAGGTGGGAAGCCCACACAATGCCTGATTTCAAGCTACACTACTAATTCATAGTTCCAGAAATAACATAGTATTGGTACAACAACAGATACATAGCTCAGTGGCTTGGGTCAGAAGACACAGAAACAAATCCAAATGCCGAAAACTATCTGATACTTACAAAGAGGCCAAAAACATGCATTGGAGAAAAGATGCTGTATCAGTTACTCTTCTTTCATTGCTGGGACAAAATACCTGACACCAAAAATTAAGGAAGGAAAGGTTTATTTAGTTTGTACTTTGTGAAGGTTTTGGTCCATACTCAGCTCCAAAACAGTGGCATATGGAAGAATACAGCAGCTCATGGTAGTGGAAAACAGCAAGAGCAAAGCGGGAGGAGTAGTGGCAGCAGAAGCGGTGGCAGAGGCAAAGAGCAAGACTCTCTCCTTTCCTTATATGGCATCCAGGCTATTCACCGCAGGCCAGGAGTAGCACTCACACCCTTAATCCCAGAATTGGGTCATGAATTAATCACAACCTCTAGAATTGTACCCCGTGACTGCATGGGTCTTTGGGGGAACATCAAGACACAAACCATTACATTCCACCCCTGGACCCCCAAAGACTCATGTACATCCCTTTATGCAACAGGCATTTGAGTCCATCTCTAAGAGTTGTCAAAGTCCTAACAGTTTCAGCATTGCTGAAAAGCGCAAGACCCAGTTTTGTTTTAGATCCTCCAAGATCTAAGGCTAACTCTTAGCTGTGAGCCCCTGTACAAATGAAAAGTTAAACACTTCCAACATTCAATGACACAAGAAAATCTTTACCATTCCAAAAGGTACAAACATTAGGATACAAAGCAATGGGACCAAAGCAAGTCCAAAATCCAGCAGGAAAAACATTAAGTCCTGCAGTCCCATGTGGAACATCCAAAGCAATCTGTGATGAGTTGTGAGCTCCAAAGGCTTATGTGGATCTGCCCCTATGGCACTTCTGGGGGTTGTAGCTCCCACAGCTTCTCTCTTAGGCCTGCTTTGTTCCTTTCTTGCAGCTTTCTTTATATGATACATGTTCCTGACTTTTCCAAATTTCTGGGGTCTCCACTGCACTTTAGGCTTCTCACTCACAGCTTCACATACTGCCCTCCCAGAGACACCTGCCTGCCCTCCCAAATTGTAGTGCATAGCTAACTGGTCATCAACTCCTTACACCCAGCTGAATTGAACTAGTGTGGTGATGGGTGTGGAAGGCCCACCTGAGGGTTATTTCCAGTAACATAAAAGGCAGAATGGGAGAAGCTGTTGAAAGGCTGTTAGGGATGCTGTTTGTAGAAGCTGTTAGAGCTATTGGAAGCTGGCTTTCCCAATGAACTTGGCTGTTCTTATCAGAGGAGGAGCTCAGGACCCCGTTGTCACCAAACATGGCCACAGTTCGTTATGGGGGAGCTCTGGTCCTCATCCTGAACACTGCCTCCTGACTCAGGAGAGGAAGATGATTCACTACTCAGCCTTGTGGAGAAGTTTTCCATGTTGGCTTTCCTGATGGGAACTCAGCTTTCCTCATTGCTGGAGGAGCCTGAGACCTCACTGTTGCTGAGGATAGCTGTGGTACTGTTGGGGGAGCTCTGGTGCTTACCTTGAGCATTACTTCCTGGCTCAAGTTCATAACCCTTAGTCCGATAGCACAAATAATTTATCCCACTGGCACAGACTTGCTAGCTTCCACCACTGACCTTTGGGCCTTTCCAGCACAAATCCATGAATCAGGCTTGCTTGAGACTTTGTTGTGGACTCTAGGCCTCCAGTTGGACTTCTGGGAGGCATTGTTATGAGCTCTATGTTTCCAGTTGGACTTATGTAGAATATTAGGATCCAGGCCCTCAGCTGTACTATTTAGTCTTTAGTGTGTGGATAGGTTTCTTGAACATCTTATATATAATTGTTTGGGTTATTCCTTATTAAATAATATTATAAAATGTGTTCTATATTATGTTGTTCCCCTTGCAAAAACCCCAAACCATGAAAGACACCATAACCACTACAAAGATAATGATATGCAATGTACTAATTATTGAATCTGTCCTACTAATCGGTTTTGAAACTGTCTCATTGTTATTTGTTTCTCAATAAAATTAATAATAAATAGATAAATGTGCTGGAAATATTACAGTAGATTTAAACTAGACCTTTACCTCTCACTCTGTACTAAAATAAGATTAAAATGGATCAAAGACATAGATATCAAACCAAAAACTCTAAAACTTCTAAAACATGGCATATAAGAAATACCTAAACCCATAAGGCACAGGCAAAGACTTCCTGAATAGGACCACAATAGCCCAGGAAATAATAGCAGGAATCAACAAATGGGACTACATCCAACTAAAAAACAATCTGCCCAACAAAGGAAACAATCAACATAGTGAAAAGAAAACATACACAATAGGAAATGTTTTTTGCTGGCTACTCTTCTGACAGAGGATAGATAAAAAACTAAAAATCTATGTACCTCTAAGAATGATTAAAAAAATGGGCAAATGAACTGAATAGACATTTTTCAGGAAACAACAAGCAAATGGAAAACATGTTCAATACTTTTAACCACTAGGAAGATAAAAATTAAAACTGAAGGATTCTATTTCATCCTAGTTAGAATGGCTGTCACCAAGGATGTGAAAAACAATGGCTCCTGGCCAGAATGCAGGGGTAAAGGATTTTTTTTAACACTGATTACATAAGTTAGCACTTCCACTAGATAAACCAGTTTGAAGGTCTCCCAAAAATAAAAATAAAATATCATTTAACCCATTTATACCCTTCTTGTTATATTCCCAAAAGTATTAAATTGGCATACTATACTGATACATGTACACCCACATATGTTGTAGCAGAATTGAAAATTAAGGTAGACTGTCAACTTTATCATCTTGGGAGCCTACCAGGTGATTAAAGAAGCATACTTCTGGATGTGTCTAGATGAGTTCTATTTTATTTTATTTTATTTTATTTTTATTTATTTATTTATTTTGGTGGAATCAGGGATTGAACTCAGGCCCTTGCGCTTGCCAGGGAAGCGCTTATTCCACTGAGCCATCTCCCCGGCCCCTAGATGAGTTCTAGAGACATGGCCTAGAGGTCTATATCTGATCCTTCCTGCTTCCTGTCTAAGCTATTTCTATGTTCTGCTTCCCAGCTGTTATGAATTAAACAACTTTGTCCACAAAGTCTTTCCAGCACCATGTTCCTACTTTGGGGACAGGCAACTAACCATAAAGAAACTCCTGTGAAACTTGAGCCCAGCAAATCATCTCCTTTAAGCTGTGGCTATCAGGTAATGGGAGAAAATTTAGTGCTGGAAGTGGAATCATGGTGCTGACTATACCTGACTATATAATTTAGAAGCCTTTGGAACTTGTTTGCAGGATGATTTTGGGAACACGTAGAAATGTAGGGTAGAGAAGCCTTAAAATGATGTAAAAAGAGCCTGATAGGTGATACTGGAATATCAGAGTCCAGAATACCAAAATGCTAACAGGAATGCAAACAATAAAAGCTAAGCTTAGGAGATTTCCCTTGGGAGTAAGCACTTCAGTGATATTGATTAGAGGTCATACTTGTAACATTCTGACTTTGTGAGAGACTGTATGCCACAGTATAGCATGCCATAAAGGCTGTGGACTAGTTCAATCTAACAGGAAATTTCAAGGAAGCTGAACATTCTGGCTGTAGCATGGGCATTGATGGCTGCTTTTAGCCAGATTTATAATAAGAATCAAAGGCAAAAAGCAGATCATAAAAACTTAAATATTGGGCCAAAAAGAACTGTGTGAGGTTGAGGCTAACAGAGGTGTGGCTGCTATAGAAATTAGCACCATTACAAAGAAACAAAACACTTTGTACAGTGACATGAATATGCCTTAAAGGCATGTTTGGAATTGGCAAGACTCCACTCATTTCAGGTACAAAGGTACAAAAGTATAAACCTTTAATTTGACAGGAGGTCACCTTATGTCCCTTGTTATGGTGTGTGTCTAGATGTCCCCCCAAAGCCACATACAGTCGTGGGGCAGGTTTCTAGTGTTTTTCATTGACTCATGGTCCAATGCTGATATTATGGGTGTGAGTGCTACACCCATCTGTAGGATGGGTAGCTTAAATACAATATAAGTGAGGGAAATAGGTTTACTCTCTGCTGCTGATGCTCCTCTCTTTTTGTTCTTGCTTTTTTTGCTGTCTTCTATTGCCATGAACTGTTGCCCCCTGCCATGTGCAGAGAGTCTTATTATACTCTGCATTGGAGCCAGCTAAGTATGAAGTGAAACCTCCACAAATTGTGAGCTCAATAAACCTTTTGTTCCTTAATTCTGAGTGTCATGAATTTTGTCTCAGCAACCAGATAAAATTAACCAATACAGAATTAGGTACCAGAGAAATAGGATTGTTGCTATGACTACTCCACACCATGTAGTTCGAGAGCCTTTGGGAATGGCTTGTGGGAAGAGTTTGGAAAGGTTCAGAGATGTCACCTGAAAGAGTACCACTGGAATGCTTTAGGCTGCTCTGTATGGGAGATTCTGGCCAGAGTTCAGAAGACCAGAAGGCTGATAGAAATCCTGTTGGTAAAGATCAGGCTTGGGCGGGGTTTTTTTGTTTGTTTGTTTGTTTGTTTGTTTTTCTGGGAAGGACTACATTGGTTGTTAGACTCCAGAAAATGTGTATTATGGCTTGGCAGAAAGTTTTCTGCATTTTGCTCATGTCCAGTGATTGCCTGAGGCTGAGATATAGGGTGGTGGACTAATTAACCTGGAAGAAGAAATTTCAAGGCTGTTAAATGTTGAGGCTCTGACATAACTATTGTTTGGAGCTTTTAGCCAGATTTATGTTAGGAATCAAGAGCAAAGTGCCCAGCAAGATGATTTAAAATGTGTGAGTTTTGCCAGAAAGTAAGCTACAATAAAGCTATGGACTATAAAGATGAAGCTGAGCTCTCCACTGCCAAGAAGGAAGACAGAAATATAAAAGATGCCCAGAGGGCATCACAAGAAATAACGTCTCCACCCTTTGCAGCCTCAAATCTGCAAAGATGAAAGACTTTGCTCTTAATAGAAAGCAGCAGAATACCATGTTTCAGAATGGTGGCAGCACAGAGAAGTTGTTCCTCAGAAACAGGTTGAGAGTGCTCAGAGATTCAAGCATTTGATTCCTATAACCAAGAGAGAAGAAAGCTTGGCTACTGCTCCATCTGGCAGAAGATTTTGGCATCATCTATGTGGTGCTCGCTTTAGATACTTGCTGAATGCAAGAGTTCTGAGGTTGAGAAGGTTTCCACCTAGATTTCAGAAGGCCTTGGAGTCCAGGCAGTGTGCCCTTGAGAGGGCAGTGTGTGAAGGTGTGAATATGAAGTCAAAGGTTCAGTGGAGATCTCAGAAGTTTGGAAAAACCAGGGAAGTGGATCATCTAAGTAAAATTGCAAGCAGGGTGCAAAGCAGGCCTAAGAAAGAAGCCATGTGAGGCACAGACACCAGAAATAGCATAGAGGTGGAGTCACATGGAGCTCACAATTTGCCACCAATTGCCTTGGATGTTGATTGTGGAACTACAGGACTTAAGGATTGTCCTGTTGGATTTTGGACTTGCTTTGGTCCCATTGCTTTGTATCCTAATGTTTGTACCTTTTGCAATGGTAAAATTTTTCTTGTGTCATTGAATTATGAACGTGTTTAACTTTTCATTTGTACAGGGGCTCACAGCTAAGAGTTTGCCTTAGATCTTGGAGGAGACTTGGTCTTACACTTTTCAGCAATGCTGAAACTGTTAGGACTTTGGCAACTCTTAGAGATGGACTCAAATGCCTGTTGCATAAAGGGATGTACACGAGTCCTTGGGGGTTAAGGGTTGGAATGTTATGGTTTGTGTCTAAACGTTCCCCCCCCCTCAAGGCCTCATGCAATCATGGACAAGCTTCTACAGTTTACGATTGACTCATGGTCTAACACTTGGATTATAGGTGTGAGTTCTATACCTATCCTGGGCCAGGTAGCCTGCATACAATATAAGGGAGGAAAAGAGACTTGCTCTTGCTTCTCCTTCCTTTTTGCTTTTACTGTTTTTGCTGTCTTTTTGCCACCATGAGCTGTTGTCCTCAGCCATATACCACTCTGTCTTGGAGCCAGCTGAATATGGAGTGAAACCTCCGCAAACTCTGAGCTAAATAAACCTTTTCTTCCTTAATTCTGAGCATCAGGTATTTTGTCTTAGCAATGAGAGAAAAGTAGTTCAGACATCCCTGTTCAGGAAAATTTGCTTAAGGAATTAGATCCCTAGGATTCATTCTACTGTGCTCAGTGATTGAGCACTCACTCGGAGGCCAGTGTAGTAAAGACCTATGATGTCCCTGATACTACCCATACTGGCAGCTGACTTTGCTGATGCTGGTTTTACTGCCATGTGGGAGGCCTCCATCCAGATTTCAAAGAAAGGTCTTATAGGCCAAGCAAAAAGCCCTTAATAGGGCAAGGCATGAAGCTGTTGAAATAAAGTCAAAGGTGTAATGGGGATCCCAGGAAAGCAGTGATGACAGAAATGTTGAAAGTTGGCTGAGAAAAACTTCTTGACATGAGTGAAGCCATCCCAAGAGAGAAGTCATGTGTGTTGAAACCAGAAAAGATATAGGGATGAGGCTTCCCAAGTTCTTTGGAACTCTTATCATCAGATTTCCAAGATCTGAGGTATGGAACTACAGCTACTTAATGTTTGCTTGGCTGAGTTTCAGTCCTACTTAGGTCTGATTCTTTCTATTCCCCTATTTTTCTCTTTCAGTGTGAGATTGTTCACCCTGTTTCCTTGTACCGTAGGATTTTATGACTTGTTCTTTATTATTATTATTTATTTTAGTGGGGGGTAGAACTGGGGGTTGAACTCAGGCCCTTGAGCTTGTCAGAGAAGCGCTTATTCCACTGAGCCATCTCCCTGGCCCCTGTTCTTTATTGTTATAGGGGTTCCCAACTAACAGTTTGCCATGAATCTAGGGGCGACTTTGGATGTGGAGTTTTTAGTAATGCTGGGATTGTTGAGACTTTGGGGAAGGGATTATTGTGTTCCAGTTGTATGAAGAGGTGACTATTAATCATGATCCATCAACTGGATTGGATTAAGAGATGGCTGCAGGATTAATAAAGCACACTTTCGGGTATATCTTGGTGGGTCATGAAGGCATGACTTTGGATATTATATGTGGTCATTGGTCTCTTCCTCTTTAGTGCTATTCCCCTGATATACTTCCTGACTGACATGAACTAAGTACCTTTGTTCTACCATGACCTTCCACAATGATGTTTCCATCTTGAAGGCAAATGACCATAGACTGAATGCCCTGAAAAGAATGTCCAATTTAAACCTCTCCTCCTATAAGTTGTCACTGCTGGGTACTGTGCACCAGTGATAGGAAAGCTAAATTTTATCCTGGGGACATTGTATAATGTTAGATGGAATTTATGATCTTCATTTATTTTGGAGATTATAGTTTAAAACCTCCTACTGACAAGGGATTGTAGGTAATACTTAAGGTGGATTGTCAATATGATTGGCCTGGAGCCAGCTCTGGGATTAGTAATGCATATTTCTGGGTGTGTCATGGTAGATCATGCAAGAACAACCCTGGAGTATATATATAGTCCCTCCCTCACTCCTGTCTAACACTGATCCTTGTTGTATTTGCCATACTGAACTAAACAGATTTGTGCTACAATGTCCCTCTACCATCTTTCTCTTATGGAGACAGCTAATCATGGGGTAAATTCTCTAAAGCCATGAGAAAAAAAAAACAAAGCCTTCCCCCATTAAGTTATGTCTGGAAATAAGCAAACTAAATAATTCACTATTTAAACAGCATAGCTTATTATTAACAAATGAATGACTAATGAAAATGTGGTATATATACACAGTGTAAATATTCAGTCATATAGAAGAACAAAATCATATCATATGCTGGAAAGTGGATACAACTGGAACCTATCTTGCTAAATGAAATAAGCCAGATTCACAAAGTTAAATATGACTTGTCCTATCTTATATGAACAATCTTAAAAGTTAAAAGTAAAGGAGATGAAAGGTAGCTGTAAGGAGGATGTTTAGAGATGATAAAGCAGAAAGATGAAGGGGGAGGAAAGGGAGAAAAGAGTAATGGAGAAGAAAATAATCCAAATGTATGTGTATATCAATAAACTAAAACAAATCTCATCATTCTGTTTTACTAATATGAACCAAAATGTCCTTACATACACTTGAATATTAGTCATCCATAAAAATAAATTAAGTACTGATTCCAGCTATAACACACACCAAAGAACCTGGACACAAAAGGCCACATATTGTATGATTCTATTTCTATGAAATGTCTAGAATAGGTAAATCCACAGAAACAGAAAGTAGATTAGGGGTTGCCTTGTTCCAGGCATGTTAATAAGGATGGACAGCAAATAGACAAAGAAGATGGCATTGAGATACTGGAAATGTCTAGCAGGGGTTTTAGGAATGGTTGCACCACTTGGTAAATTTACTAAACATCCTTGTGGTGCACTCTTAAAACACGATCATTTTATGATGTATAACTGCTATCTCAATTTAAAAAAATTTGAACCAAAGGCCCAAAGGGGAAAAAAAAGAGAAATCTCCTCCCCTTGATAATTTTTAGGGGTCATACAGAGGTCATTAGTCTGTTGGCTGATGTTATGGCAGTGGTGGCGGTAAGGGCTGAGAGTCAGGCAATTATTTGGTATTTTAAAGTAAAAATTAACACAAAGATTGCTGGCTTGAAACTTGGAGTAGTGGGAGCTGAGGACTGGATGATATTTTAAAATATTCAGGATGTGGAAGTGATAGGACTTTATACTACTTAGATACAGGGAGGGGTGGAGAGTGAAGACACCTTCTACTGACCATGCCTAAGGTTGCACTCCTATTGTCCACCCAAACATGTGGCGCTCCACTGTGCTCTCCATTGCAATGAGAGGACCAGCATCATGGCACAGACAAGGCATTCACTGATTGTCATTAGAGTGAAAAAGTATGAGGAAGAGAACAATGATAGATGAACAGGTTATAAAACATGGCTAAACAAAGCAGCCACCAGATCCTGCCAAACAACCAGTCCTAAACTCACCCCTAAAGGTCTGTTCAACAGATGTCCAGCACAATTTCCCTCAGACTACTTGAGAAATCATCAGGTCCCTCCCTCATCCCGAAACACCCATGTTTATGTCAGGTACGCCTTGCCTAGAACCTGCAAGTGTGGCACAGGCTGGGCTTCCCACCTCTAATCCTGAAAATCAACACAGGACAATGACAGGCTCATAAACAGCACAAATGATCATGGAAGATATTTAGTGTTACAGAAAGAGGGTGATGACATTGCCCAACTGGTGTATCTATGTTCAGTTTGTCTCCAGGCAGGAAGAGACTCGTACCACCAAAGAGGTTACTGATCATACCCCCACCCCACCTAATCTCTGGCAGGCAGAAAACAGCTGACAGGAACACCTTAGAGATTCAGTGAACAGTTTGGATAGTTCACTACTGTTCTCTGTGTTGGCAGGCAGAGATACCAAGCTACTTGTGGCTCCTGATACAGACATCAAAGCAGTATGTCCCAGCTCACACATCCAAGAAATAAAAAAAACTCGGAGAGGTGCACTAAAGAAGGCCCCAGACTCTAGCACTGCAATGAAAATCCCAAGTTATACTAGAGAAGTGAAATTTGCAATGCAGAACAGAAATCTGGCTGTGTGAGCAGTAATGTTAGGGGTGGAGGCATTTCATGAAGTATAATTTTTAACCCTGGTTTAGACTGTATCATAAAATAAAAATTATTTTCAATAATAAAAATTCAAGCTATTTCTGTTTCTTTTCCTGGAAGAGCTGTTAGGCTACAGGAACAGTAATAAGAGTCCCTTTTCTGGGCACGAAGCCTAGGACTCAAAGGGAGTCTCTAGAGAACATCTGGTCATATTGATATATAGATGCCAACACTGTGTGTGTGTGTGTGTGTGTGTGTGTGTGTGTGTGTGTGTGTGTGCTCATGTGTTTCTACTCTGCTGACTCATGGCATTCAAGCCTCTCTGGAAACACCCCCACCCTTGTAGCCAGTCAGCTCATACACACCCCTTGGGCTCCTCCTTGATTCAAATGTTAGGTCAAGAGGAAGAAGAAAAACAAATTCAAGAGCTGCTCTTAAGCGTCTAGAAATTCTGCACCCCACCTCTCAACAGGAAAGATTAGACCCTGATTTGACTTAGTCCACTACAAGCTAAATTGCCCTCTTAAAGTGCCAACATTCCTTCAACCTTTGGATACAACTGGAAGAAGAATCCATGGTATTGTAGCTTCTGCTCGAGGCAGGGGTCTGAAAACCAGCAGCAAAAACGGAAAGATGGCGAGCCCAAGACCCAGAACTCCAGAAGACCCTGAAATTGAGCTTTTTGTGAAGGTAAGTTTCCTAGCTGTAATAACAACATACAGTGTATATTACTTCTTCACACTGTACTTCAAGAGTCTAAAAATTTCTCAGTATTTGGGACTGTTCATGAAGAAAGAATTCTGTAATTATTTTCTTAGTCTGAGTCTGAGAAGAATGCTTGGGTGTTTGGTTACTTCTAGATAACAAGAGGAAGTCAGATGATATCTGAAAAAAGGCAAAATGATAGTGTGAAAGACAGATTGATAGGTAAATGGTTAGATTTTATTTTCAGTAGCTTCCTGTGAATACTCGGGAAATCCCCTCCCTCCAGAGCATTGTTTCTCCACCTATACAATGAAGAACCTGACAAAATGACCCTAAATGGGCTTCCCAGATCTCACAATCTGAATGTGATAGATTTTTGCAAAACCTAAATGGGTAGAGAAGGCAAAGAATGGCTCAAGAACCATGTGCCCTTACAGTCCAGACAGAAATATTTAAAGTTCTCCCAAAGGAAAAACATTGGAGCAGGGTCATATGTTTTTTGTGAGAGAGAAAAAAGCGAGTCTGTATGCTATTATACAAGGAAGAAGCATTTTAGAATGCTGTGCTTCCTCTTTTCAGCGTGCCCTGAAGTTTTGTTTTTGTTTTTTTGGTTTTTTTTTAATATGTCTTAACTTTTCAGAAAAGCACTTTGGAAAACCCCTAAAACAGGAGAAAGAAACATGTTAACTGATCAAGAGAAAAATTTCTGTAGGTTTACTCCAAGTAAAAGATAATTTCCTAAACTTTTTCTTACACTGTTTAGTTTTTCCATATATTTTGATTGACCATTAGAAACATTCAGGATAATACAATAATAATATGAAAAAGAAATTCTTATGTTGTATCTGATCCTTTTTAAAACCCTTTAAAATACTTTACTCATATTACCTCCTTTAAACTCACATCAACTTAGGAGATAGGCTACTATGAATTATAGACATAGTAGTATCATCATCAGTAGCAGTGACAGTAGCAGTTACTACTAGACAAAAAATTTTAAGTTGTTACACTATTGTAATATTGTCCTCATCACTTCTAGATAAGTATAGTAAAACAATGAAGTTTAAGTAATTTTCATAAAACTATATACCTTCCTCATGACTTTTCAAAGACATAAAATACAGTATAATTTTCAAATGTTAAGTTAAGCATCTATTGGCTATAGAAATAATGTTACAACCATTTTTTAAGATTACTTAACAACTGGTTACATAGCAACACCAAGGATGTCATCAACTTGTTTTTTAAAATCATAACAGAGAAAAACTCGAATTCCTCTATAACTAGGGAATCCAAATAAGTGTTTGCTGGGCTCTGGGATATAAGAATTACTTGTCCTATCTCTAGATTAGAGTAAAACATGTGACTGCTCAAATAATATAAAAATTAGCCTTAATTTGCTAATTAAACTTTCACACTTACCAGTTCCAAACAATAGGTAGTGTTTCTTCATAAGGTACCCAAAGTGTTTCTTTTGTCCGAATTTTGTTCATTCAATTCAATCAGACTTCTCAAGTCAGTTGTTGGCATTGATAAGTATGTTTGTCTTCATAGACTTCCTAGGTTTGGAAGGGAACATGGATGAGAGAGGTTACCAAATCATACCTCGGATAAACAAATGCTGATTTGAACAATAATGCTCAGTTTAAACTAAACTACCCCATCATTTACTGAGTGTTTATTACAGGGTAAGTAATATAGTAAGTAGTGTATTACTAGCCCAATTTTATGGATACAGAATTTAAAGGAAAAAGAAGCCAAGTAACTTTGCCCAATATCATATAACTAATAGGAGAGTTAGAATTTCAGTCCTTTAAAATGGCTATGTCTGATCTGACTGAACTGTTTTCAAATGGACAAATTAGTAAAATTTTCCAGAATTTCATCAGGTGGGATGTTTTAAGTGTAAGCTTATTTAATTATTTAATAATATTAAAACAAATTACAGATTTTTTCTAGAAGAACCTTAAGTTACATTTAGTACAGGTTTTTTGTTTTGCTTTGCTTTGTGGCATGAGCCACCGATCTCTAGAAATTTCATGGAAGATACTAGAAGGGTACATATGAATTGAGAACAGTAAAACATGCTAATAAGTAAAGTTAAAAAGCACTGGTCTTATGAAAACATGGGTACCTGAGATGAATATATATTTCTCAGATAAAATATAAATGGCAAATAAATATATGTAAAAACGTTCAACATCTTTGATTGTTCAAGAAATGCAAATTAAAATAACACTGAGATTCTATTTCTCCCCAAAATGAATGGCTATCATCAAGAAGTCAACCAATAACAAATTCTAATAAAGCTGTGGGAAAAGAAATCCTTCAACACTTTTGGTGGGAGTGTAGACTGGTATAAGTGATATGGAAATCAGTGTGGAGATTCCTCAGAAAGCTAGGATTGTAGGTCCTTCTAGCTATTCCCCTCCTGGGTACTTTTCCAGTGATATATGCACACCCATGTCTAAAGCAGCACAATGTACGATAGCTAAATCTTGGAAACAACCCAAATGGCTATCACCTGCGGAATGGATAAAAAAAAATGTGTGGTTTTTTACACAATGGAGTATTACTCAGGTATAAAAAAGACAAACTCGAGGCTTTTATAGGTAAATGGATGCAACTAGAGACCATAATCATAAGTGAAATGAATCACACCTGCAAACATCATATTGTCTCCCTAGTGTAAGAACCTGAAAGAGTAAATAGAACTGGAAAGATACAATAGATTCTGTGAAAGGGAAAGAATCTGTCCAAAGGGAAGGAACAACTGGAATGAGGGGAAGGACAAAAGAGAGAAAGAAGAAAGGGAAAAGATATATTTATGTACATATGCAGGATAGCTTGGATAATTGTACTGTTGATTTCTGCTGGTCTATTGGAAGGAATAGTTAATGCTTAAATTTTTTAACTCTTTTAATTTCTTATATTTTTATAGATTTTTTTGCCAACTTTGTATGTTTATATCTGGTAATCTGAACTACTAATTTGAAGACAACAAAATGCAATATAACAACCAATATGTTGAATTCCTATTATTTTGTTTAAGGAAATTCTGTATCATTTCTATTTTTTTTTCTAGTTTTTATTCTCTTTAAAAAAATTTTAAAGGGCTCATAAAAGAGCATCGGTCGGGCTGGGGAGACAGTTCTGTGACATAAACCTGCCTGGCATGTGCAAGGTCCAGAGTTCAATCCCTGGTACTGCAAAAAAATGGTCTTTACTAATGGTAAATATTAAATTAATCTATGATTTCCCACCCAGCTCTTAGAGACTACTTTCCTCTCACAAGTATAGATCTATTCCATATCATTCCATTATGATCAGCAAAAACATTGTCTTTCTTTTTTAACTTCTATTTCTTTTTTATTATTAATTTTATTGAGAAACAAATACCAATGAGACAGTTTCAAAACCAACTAGTAGGACAGTTTCAATAATTAATACATTGCATATTGCTATCTTCTTAGTGGTTATTCATAGTACAAGATGCAGACATGGTATCCTGTCCAAATACTATTAGTACAAAGCTTTCTTCTCACTGAATTAAGAGAAAGAGCTGTGTATCTATCCTATTTTGTATATACACATACAAAATGGTCCTTCCTTTGTATCCCTTTTTTTGGTTTAGTTTTGTCAGAGATGGGTTTTCCATTGCCAAAAACATTGTCTTTCAACTGTAACTCGTTTGGTGAGATTTATATCTAGGAACTAAGAACAAAGAAGTTTATAATGTACATTTTGTTTTCTATAAATGTTGGGCCCACTTTATTTGTTTGATATTCATCATTAAATTCAATGTTTGTATTCACTGTCAAAACTATCAAACACGATAAAATTCAGTTTGTTTGTTTGTTTGTTTTGAGGTACCGGGGATTTAACTCAGGACCCTGCACTTGCCAGGCAGGCACTTTTTCTATTGAGCTATCTCCCCAGCCCTAAAATTCAGTTTTAATAAATTTATATAAAAATTATATAATCAAATATTTGGGCCCAAATTCTAAATGTATATTGTGTAAAAAACTTTTTTAAATAAATTTAAGAAAGGAGGAAGAGCTCATACTTTACTCTGATGTTCAGACCATTTTCAAGTTTTTTTTTTTTTTTTTGGTGGAACTGGGGATTGAACTCAGGTCCTTATGCTTGCCAGGGAAGCACATATTCTACTGAGCCATCTCCCCGGCCCATTTTCAAGCTCTTTTAATACTATAATAAAGACTGATTAATTTTAAAATCCAAGGAAACTATTAGATGGAAGAAAGAAGTGTTCAAGAGTGAGGATTCTGGAGGAGATAGTGTTAAATTTGTTCAATGAGGAGAATGCACATGTTAATGGTTATTCTTGCTAATATTATTTTTCAAATTTATAAACTTAGATCACAGACATTTTTTTTGCAAATTACCACACTTGTCTTTGTCAGATAATCATACGTAAAAGGTAAGTAATTTGTTGATTAAGCTAGGGGATTTATATCCTAAAAATTTATGTGATGCTACTTTAACTAACCATAAAGTAAACAGAAAAACTTGAGTTTTCCTGTGAAAATTTGATCAACTTCCCCCACACATCAGTATTTTGATTCTCCTTTTCCCAACGGTGATCCACCCTTCCTGCTGTATCTATTATCAGCTTCACCCACCCTTAATCATGTTTTCCTCACTAAAACCAGCTCAGATTAGATGCTTAGTCTGACTTCTGCTACAAAAGAAATACAGCTGCCAAGGTTGGTTGCCTCTTCCCCTACCTATTCACTCTCTGACATTAGGAAATAACAGCAATAAATATTTCCTCGGTCACACTCATGGCCAAGCAAAGGAAAATTTGCCAGAAAACTATGCACAGAAGTTATCCCTAGGGCTTCTAACACTTTAATATTGCATTTTGGTTTTTAGGAGCTAAATTTTATTATTACAAATACAATTACAGAGAAACAGAACATTTCTGATATATCATATAACATATTTCCTGTGTATAGCACACAAATAATACATAAATTAATTCCACAACTGAACAAAAGACTGGGCTGGAGAGATAGCTCAGTAGAATAAGTGCCTGCCTGGTGAGTGCAAGGTCCTGAGTCAAATCTCTGGTACCGAAAAAAAAAAAGGAAGAAAAAAGAGGAGGAGGAAAAGATGAGGAAGACTTTCTTTTTTGCTGTACTTGGACTGGCCAAGGGCCTTTGCACTGAGCTACATTCCCAGCCTTTAATTTATTTATTTATTTATTTATTTATTTATTTATTTATTTATTATCTTTTTGAAACAAGGTCTCATCCTGCATCTTAGGCAGGTTTCAAACCTGTAACAATCCCCCTGCCTCAGGCCTGAGCACTGAGACCAAAGGTGTGCACCACCACACCTGGCTTTTCAGTCTTTAAATACCTTAATATTATTACAAATAACAGCTGAAAGTACTTTTAAGATGAAGCACCATCTACTTCCTTCTATAGTCTACATACTAGTGGCTCAAAGACTGAAGCAAAAGAGGAAAAAAAAGAGTCTCAGCGATGAGAGATGCTAATAGCTTGAACTTAGTTGGTACCTAACCAGGCCTCATAGATACCAAACATCAAATAAACACTGAATGAATAGATGACCACAGCAAAGGAAAGAAGTGAATTTATTTGGGAGATACCCAGTAAGTAAAATTGAAAAGAGTTAGTGCTAGACTCAATTTGGGGTGTTAATTGGAAGGATGCTTCCAAACTGTCTATCTTGGGCAACTTACTAGATAGTGACTCACATGGTAGTGCCATAACAAACTGTGACAGAATTGGTGATTGCAACAACAAAATTTTTTTCTTACAGTTCCAGGGGCCAGGATATCTGTTTGAATCTGTTTCATGCATTCTAATTCTTTCCTGTATTGTTCATTCAGTGTTTCCATCGTTTTTCTATTCTCTATTTTTCTATGTTTTCTTTAACTGTGCTGAGCAATTCTTTCACAATTGTTCTTTCATTTTGGATCTGAGAGATGATTTCTGATCTTATTTCTTCTATAGCCTGATGGGGTTGTTTCTTTACTTCAGTTGCTATCATTTCAGAGATTTCAGGTGTGTGATTTTCAAGTCCTTATATGTCCTTGTCTCCTGGATTTGTTCTGGGTAGGCTAGAAGATTGAGATTGCCTTTTGCTACTGCATTGGCATTTTTGAAGCTCCCGGTAATCACCCAGATAGAATCCCATGGGCTGACCAGAGTTGGCCAAACAGGCCAGAAGTCCAAGATCAAGTTGTCAGCATGGTTGAATTCTGATAAGACATCTCTCTTCCTGGATTGTAGACCACTACCTTCTCTCTGTCTTAAAGTGATTCAGAAAGAGAACAAGCTCTCTAGCATCTCTTCTTATAAAGTCACTAATTCTCAGGAGGCCCTCATTCTTAGAACTTCATCAAACTATAGTCACTTCCCAAACACCCCATCTCCAAATGCCATCACCTTGAAAGGGTAAGGCTTCAACATATGGATTTGAGGAGGGTCCAAAATTCAGTCCATAACAAATTCATAGAATTGAATTAAGGACCACAAAGAAAGAATAAATTTGTGTATAAAGCAAATGTGTTCAAATTTAGTTTGGAATATATTGAAGTTTTATCTTAAAAACTTCTATCTCCCATGGGCACACTACTATATCCTTCTCAACACGGAGGCTTTTTTCCTCCATCCCTCTTACAGTTGAGCCTGGAGTTGGGGTAGGTGTCCTCTGGGCAGCTTTGCTCCCCATTAATGTTTCCAGGACTAGTGTTCCTCCCTTGTCAAGACAAATACCTAAGTGTAGTCACCCATTACCTCTCCTTATGCTGTGGTTCCCAAGTCACTCTCCCTTATTTTGAGGGTCATTGTCACTCTTTCCAGTACTACTCATCATAATTCCTGATGATTTTAAAACCTATGAAGGTGACACAACACTGTGATATCTCAGACACTTCATTACCTGTCTTCTGAGGATCTTCCTCTATGTCATCTCTCAGTTACCCCCTCCCATTGTTCAACCGTCATGTTGGTCATTGCATTATCTACAACCTTTGATATTATTTATTCAGGGTGTTGTGGGGGCCTGCTTCTGAGCTTTTCTGTCTTAACATAATATAATTTACAAAAAGTAAAATGCAACCATTTTAAGGGTATTCCTCAATGGCTTTTGACAAACTTACATGTACATGTAACCACTACTACAATCAAAATACAGAATATTTCCATCAGCTCAGATAGTTCTCTGTGACTCTCACACATTTCTTAACAGTTCCTTTGAAAAGCAGCTTTTAGCTTTAATAAATTCCTGGATTTTTATCTCTTCTCCCTTGCCTTCTTACCAGTTACACTGACTTTCTTTCAGTTTCTTACACATACTGTGGTAAAGCCTATTGCAAGGCCTTTGCACATGCTCTTATCCATGTTTAGAGTGCCCTCTTCGTGCCTACTCACCTAGGTAATTGTCACTCCTTTAAACTCTGCTCAAGTGACACTTTCTTCAGCAGAGGGCTTCCTTAATAGAGCTCACACTGATTTCTCTGTTACACACTCATTAAATACACCTCTTTCCTTCAAAGAAGTTATCTCTATTTTAAAATGAATTGGCTTAGGGATAATTTTATTTTAATATCTAATACATTAGTATGTATAATATATATTATACCAATACTGGTATATGTTAAACATATAATATATTCAGTGGATATTTATCAGGTAAATGAATGAATGCATGTACAGAGGATATACAGATATATATGTATAGATGATAGATAGATAGATAGATAGATAGATACAAAAGTTCCAAGCAGAAGAGTATTGTTGTTTTCAATTAATAGAAAAAAGATTTGCTTTTTAATGAATGGCATGACTATTTACTATTTGTAAAACAAACACAAACAGTTAAAAATACTAAATCAGGAGTCCCAGTACACATCTCACATCGAAAATAAATTCCAAGTACATTAAACAAATCCAAAAATGAAGCCACAATGATACCAGTGGAAAACATGATAGGTCTTTACAGAAAAAACAAAATAATAAAATAAAGTTAAAAATTAGCTTTAAAAAAAAAAACAAGATTCAGCTGGCCAAACAGCTCAGCGGATTAAAGTGCCTGCAAGCATGTGCAGGGGCCGGGAGTTCCATCCCCGGGCCTGCCATGCCGGCCACACCCCCCCAGGGGGTGCACTGAGATGGCAAGTGAGACTGGGCATAGTGTTGCGCACCTGTAATCCCAGCTCCTGGGAGTCTGTAAACAGGCAGATCACTATGAGTCCGATCTAGGAGTGAGACCCTGAACACCCTGTAGACTCTTCCCTAAAATTAAAAAAAATGATAATAAAAAGAAATTTTAAAAAACAAGATTAAAAATGAGCTTTTGATAAACTTAATTTATCTAAGCAGATCAGAAAAACCAAACTGCATAGAGGAAAAGAATGATGGACTTTATGTAAGTTTAATTAATTAATTAATTTTTTGTGGTACTGGGGATTGAACTCGGGACCTTGTGCATGCCAGGCAGGCATTTATGCTGCTGAGCTGTGTCCCTGGCCCCTGTAAGCTTAATTTAAATGGCATGTTTTTAAAAATACATGTAACAGGTCACAAAATTTAATGCCTTTAGTATATATGTTTTTCCAAGTCAATAAAAGAAAATCATCCTCTTAATAGAAAAATGAGAAATAGTCATGATAAGTAACTTTTACAAGAGGGAAATCAAATTATCAATAGATATATAGAAAAAATTTCAGGAAGAAAATTTGACAAGCTAAATCATAACAGAAAGTATGAATAATCTTTACTCAGAGTTCTCATTTTAAAGATTAGCATAAAAGATGTAATCTCAGAAGTGCTATGTTATATGGCCAGAAATTTTTGTTACTAACGTATTTAGAGTACTAAAACTTTTACAATATCCTAAATTTCTATCAACCAGAAAATAGTTGTATAAATTTTGAAAATATTAAAAAGTTATCATGTGCATATATCACCTGTAATTTTATATATAATGGGATTGATTATCTTTCTTTGCCCATAGATTAAGAACTTCTTTTGCGTGTGTGTGTGTGTGTGTGTGTCTTTTGAGACAGGGTCTCACTATGGAGTTCAGGCTGGCCTTAAGCTCATTCTGTAGCCCAGGCTGGTCTTGAACTCACAACGATCCACCTGCCTCAGCCTCCCAAGTGCTGAGATTACAGGGGTGCGCCAACATACCTGGTAAGAACTTCTAATTTTGCCTCCAGAAACTAGTTTATTTCCCTATAGGAATTCAAAATATACTTTAACAAATACATAGATTGAGATTTTGCTTTACTGTACAGGCTGGAAGTGATGGTGAAAGCATTGGAAACTGTCCCTTTTGCCAACGCCTTTTCATGATCCTCTGGCTTAAAGGAGTTAAGTTTAATGTGACCACTGTTGACATGACCAGGTAAGATAAATCAGAACATGTTAAATTCTGGAACTTCAGATGAAATTGAATGAATGAATTGACAGTGAATTGAATGTTGATATTTGTATGATAATGTACTTTTCTCTCCTTTTAAAATTAATTTTATTTGTATATTTTAGATATATATAATGATCACATTCATCTAAGGAATTTGTACCTGTACATGATATATTTTGATCTTTCTTTTTCTCCAACCCCTCCCCTTCTTTCCACCCCTCTTCCCTTCCTAATTTATAAAAGCTTTGGTTTTTGTTATTAATTTTATTGAGAAACAAATAGCAATGAGACAGTTTCAAAATCGATTAGTAGGACAGTTTCAATAATTAATACACTTCATATTGTTACAAAAGCTTTGTTTCCATGTTTTCCTTCTGTTCTCTTTTTTTCTTTTCCCTTCCTTTCTTTCCTCTCCCATCTGTCTTGTTTCTCTTCACATTTGAGGGGAACTGCCCGTTCGGGCCCCCCCTCCTTTCCCTCTGTTGGGACAGGAGCTTTCTTTCTCTAATAAATATATTCTGCTCATAACCTCCGTTTGTTCCTAAAATTCATTCTTCGGTGTTAGAAAACACGAACTCGTGCAGGTCAGGTCCAGAGATCGTTTTTCTCTATGCCATTTGGAGGTTCTTCACATTTGAACATTTTCTCACCATTTTCCAGTATCTATTGTATATTTTGGCTCATATTCCCACTTTCATATTTTTTTGCCTGTAAGAGACTTTTTTAAAGATTAATTTTATTGAGAAAAAAAATTGCAATGTGACAGATTCAAAATAGGTTGGTAGGAGAGTTACAACAACTAATACATTGCATATTGTTGTCTTTGTAGTAGTCATTCATAGCACAAGATGCAGACGTGATCTCCTGTCCAAACACTATTACTACAGATCTTTCTTCTTATTGAATTAAGAGAAAATAGCTGTATATCTATCCTATTTTGTATATACAGATACAAAATGGTCTTTCATTTATATCACCTTTTTTTGTTCAGTTTTGTCAGAGAAGGGTATTCCACTGCCATCCAAATATTGTAGGTGCATGAATTCAGCAAAATATTCCAATATAGTCCAGTAGTCCACAATAGTAGTGGATTATCCGCAGGACTGGCAATGTCTGATGACTTGAGCCTTCCAGAGCTCAGCAGATTAACATGGCCTCACTTTTCATACCTCATTTCTACACTTTTCTGCTGGATGGTTAAGACCAAGATAAAGCAAGACCTATATAACAAGAAATGTAACTTTTGTATCTGACACGGTCAGTCAAGTCCCCTCAGGACTTATCCTGAAACCCTGTACCGCACTTTGTAGATCCATTGTCAGTGTCAGCCATGTCACACTTTCATTTTTTTATGCAATGGAGTACTACTCTGTCACAAAGAAGGATAAGCTTGAGGCATTTCTAGGTAAATGGATATAACTTGAAGCCATCTTCTTAAGTGAAATAAACAGAACATACATGTTTAAATTTTAATCAGTGTTTCTCTGGTAAATGATGTCTACTTTATCTTAGAGGCCTAACTGTTTATTTTCAATAATCATAGAAAGCCTGAAGAGCTGAAGGACTTAGCCCCAGGCACCAATCCTCCCTTCCTGGTGTATAACAAGGAACTGAAAACTGACTTCATTAAAATTGAAGAGTTTCTAGAGCAGACACTAGCTCCTCCAAGGTACAGCATTTTATAGGATATTATTATATGTAAGATAATCTATTTTATTGGTCTATTTATAGGAGGTTGAAGATTCTAGCTAATTTCAAAATGCTTTGGAATTTGGGGGTCTACATGTCAAATAAGACACATGCATAGAACTTGCTTTCCAATTTCAAATATGCAAAGATGGTAGACATATTTCAAATGATTTTTAAAATGCATAGCATACTTTAAGGCAAGAAGGTAAATTCTCTGTGCTCTTGAGATAAAGAAAGAACTCACAGTGGGGTAATGAATGTACTGACACTATAACTCAGTAGGACTGGGCCTTAACACCACTGCTTGAGTGAAGATAGAACATAGCACACACAGGCACTAGAGGCCAGGAAATAAATTTCAAGCACTTAGTCAGAGGCCAGAATTGCACTGTGTATACTTGAAGGACAAATATATGATCTGACACCCACTCCCAGAATTGTGTTTAGAAAGAAAAGGCACGCTATATTTAATTTTTATTTCTGTGCAACAAATTACCACTAACTTAAAACAACTCTCTTTTATTACCTCAAGGATTCCATTGATCAGGAGTCTGCGCATGGCTTACTAGGGCCTTCTGCTCAGAGTCTCACAGAGTAAAGCTGCAATCACATTATTGGTCAGTTCTCACCTGGGGTCCAGGATTTTCTTCCATGTTTATCCAAGAATTTGGCAGAATTCAACTTCTTGCAGAAATCTGAATAGGGTTTTGGGTTTGCTTTGCTGTTGATTGGGTTCAGCTTTGATTTCCTGGACGCTGACCCTCTGCACTGGCTGTTCAGAACATGGCTGTTTAGTTTTTTCCTCAGAAACCAGCATAAGAATGTGGCTTGGATGCTTACCTGAATAGGTCATGTCTACCCAGGGTAATGTCTCATTTGATTAACTCCAAGTGAACTGATTGCTCACCTATCATAGCTATGGTATCCTAGCACATACATAGGCTTCTCCCATGCTCCATGGTAGGGCATTAAATAGGTTAGATATATTGGGGTGGGAATTTGGAGGCCTTTTATTATTTTTTATTCTAGAGAGAAAAAACACTATAAACAATGATATAAAATTTCAAACCACAATGGAAGGAGAGTAACGGTGATTAGTACATCACTCATTGATATCTTCAAAGTAGTTGCTCAGATTACAAGATATAGGCATGAAAATTGATTAACTTTTCTTTTCAATGAACTAATAGAATTAGTAGTATATTTAATAAATATATAGTTACGTTTACTTTTCCATTCCTTCTTTTCTCCTTTTTCCCACCTCAGTTTCTCTTTCCATTTGAACAGTTTCTTTACATTTCTCAATATCTATTATACATTCTAAGCATAGATACAGAATTTGGAGGACATTTTAGAAACCATGCAAGAGAGGGTACCAAGACTACTCTCTTCATTCTTAATATTTTTTAATTTTCTTTTTCTGTCCATGAATTATTTTACTTATTTTACATTTATGAAACTGTTTCAAATATTCTTTTTCTAAAATTCAAAATGTATGGAAGATATATATTTTTTGAATTGACTTCTAATTCTCTTCCATGATTGGAGAATTCTTTTCTAGCTAAAAGCACACTGCTATAATATGCTTATAGTTGTAATTTGCCTAAACTATAATATTCTATTTTTTTCAGTCTTTCTAAAACACATTGTATGTTAATAGGGTTCAAAAAAAACCACATTGTTTTAACCATGGCCCTGTGGCTAGCATATAACAGCAGAGAATTACTGATGGGGTGCAACAAACCAGAGAAACTTCTGGTGGAGCCTTTGTGGTCCTCCTTAAGCACATGGCCAGCTTTCCCATTAAAACATCTGCCAGACTATAAGGCTGATCAAGTAAATGGAAAAAATACTACACACAAAAACTCTGAAAACTAACAAGCTTTCCATGGCCCACTGAGACAAAATTTGAGTTTAGAACCTTCCAGAGTGAGAGATCCCTGAATAATCCAGACAGATGAAAATCCTAGAAGACCAAGGATAAATCAGTTTACAATAAGCCTTGGCTCAGCACAACTTCTGATTCCAGTTAAAAGCCTCTACTCTCACTTCCAAGCAAATAAACAGATGTGCCCTCTGGATAATTTTGAGCCACTATAATTTTTATGGTTATTCAAGAAAGTAGAAAAAGTAAAATATAGGACCATATGATAAAAAGTTTTTAAAAAGACAATAGAACTAATCCAGCAAGTGATTCAGATATCAGAATTAGCTAAAAAGAATTTTCTGACAACTTATTGATATGTTCAAAGAAATAGAGAAAAACAGGGAGAAAATATATGTAAATACAGAGAATTTCACAAAAGAACTGAAATTTTATAACTGAAAAAAGAAATGCTTATAAAACTAAGAATTTATAGCCTGGGTTTAATATCACACAAAGCATTGTATAAGACATACATAATGAACTGTAAGATAGGCATGTTAGGAAATACATAAATTGACAAAAGGAGAACAAAATTAACAAAAATATATGAAAGAACATTTAGAGACATATGGGATGCAGAGAAAATTCTAACATATGTATAATTACAGTTCCAGAATGGTCCAAGTTTCACAATATTTGTTACCCTTTAACTTTTTAAATAGTAGCCAGAAATGTAACAATTGTAAGGTGTTGTTTCACTGTACTTTTAATTTGTACTTTTATATTGATCAGAGACATTGAACATTTTTCATACACACACACACACACACACACACACACACACACAGAGAGAGAGAGAGAGAGAGAGAGAGAGAGAGAGAGAGAGAGAGAATAGAGATTTCTTTAGCCTGTAGTTCTGGTGGTTGGGAACTCCAAGAACATGGCATCAACATCTGGTCAGCATCTGGTGAGGGCCTTTGTGCTGACTGATGAAAAGGGAGATGGCATCACATGGCAAGACAAAGAACCCTAGCTCAGGTCTCTACTCTTTTCAATATAGAAACCGCTAGTCCCATCAGATTTAGGACAAAACCGTCATGACCTTGTTCAATCTTGTTTACTTCCTAAAGGTCCCACCTCCAAATGCTATTGTTGGCTTAAGTTTTTACCACCTACTACCTCGCAATGGGCATTAAATTTCAATATGAGCTTTTGTGGAGACATTCAAACCACAAAAAACTCATTCACTTTGTTTTCTAGAAAATTATCTCTCCTTCATTTCTGAAGGATGGCTTTGCTGAGTATTCTTTATTGGCAGGATGTTTGTTTTAACACTTCCTCATTCTGTTCTCTCCTGGCTTGCTGAAAAAAACTGCTGATAAAGACATATTTGAGCTCTCTTGCATGCAATGCATTTCTTTTGCTGCTTTCATAATCTTGTCTTTTATACTTTAATTTGATTATATGCCTCAGTATAGGTTTCTTTAGATTTTTTTGTTATTTTTTGAAGATAGTGTCTCCCTCAGTAGGTCTTGCACTCACTATTAGCTCAGCTGACCTTGATGTTCTTGAAATCATATTTCATGCTAGGGTTACCATGACAGGTTAGTCTTTAGATTTAACATGATAAGACATTTTTAAGATTCTTGTACCTGAATTTTTACAATTTCCCCAGATTTTAGAACTTTTAACCATTAGGTCTTGTTTTTTTTTTTTTT